>NC_136905.1:14427209-14520645 GCF_949606895.1 Notothenia rossii
AAAGGCCCAATGGATTAATGTATTTTACAAAAAAAGAAAAGATTACAGAAAAGTTAACAAAAGAAGAAAGCAGATGTGTTTGGAATAGCTTTGGTTTTTTGTCTTCCCTACCCCTTTAATAATCCCCAGACACCTCAGACTAATTTTGTAACCTTTTAGTTTGGAAACCACTGGACTACTAATGTAAAAGCAGTTTAAATAGTTCAAAATTGACCAACTATTGTAAAATACTCTGTGATCTGGTCATGTTAACACTTTTTACTTTGGATATACCCTAAGTAAATTTACAGACATTAACTGTAGCTTAAAGTACTGATTTATGTGGCTAAGTAACACTCTTAATGCTGGACTTTTACTATCACAGTGTGGCGTTTGCTGTATTCTTACAAAGGTTAGTAGAATAGGCAACGTCCACTGAATTGTTTCTTGATATTTTTTATTATAAGGCTATATCAGCAATTGTTATAATTATTCAAAACAAAACATAGCATACCGAAGTGTATTGATCTGAGTGTATCTACTTCAAACAGACACACATAATGTCTCTTAAGAGCTGAGCTGATTCATGTTTCATTTATGTTATGTGGCAGAGCTTCCTCTGAACACAGATGACCAAACCCTCAGCTGACCGCTCCGTCTGGCCATTGAGAGACGAGCTAAGCGCTCTGTTAATGCTCCCTCTTAATGGAAAAGTATCGATCAGTCCGTGTACGAGGCCTCTAATTGTATCATTTTACAGCCGAGGGACAGAGTGCCAAACAAACATCGCAGGTTAACACCACAGATGAGTTGTTTTTTTGTTACAGCGCAACACAACGCCTTGTAAGTTTGGCACTTCCTGGAAAAAGTGAAGCGGTGGCACCAGATCTGGCAACCAACGCCCAGAAAATCGAAACTTCTTTTTTGTTTTAACTGCATTTAAAAGTGCAGATTCATCTAATGACCCACTTCACTTTATTAAATCAAAGCTACGTTGACAAAATACCCGTATTGGACGTGTTTTAACGGCACGCCAGTGTGTTTAAAGAGGGGGGGGGAAAGCTCGATTATGTAACGAGTCTGAAATGGAGTCGATGAAGCTGAATCGATCATTTCATATTAAAGTGTTTTACCACTACCACCACAGTTAACCTATGTAAGCCTGTCAACTATAAAGCATTCGGAACAGAAATGGACTCACCTCAAAAAGTTAGCGGAAGAAATACCCTAACTTCCAGAGTTTGTTTGTCTTCCTATTGGTCATGTGGCTCTCAAGTTACAGAGCAGAGGCACACCCAGAAGAAAAAAAAACTTGGGTGGTGGAGGTAAAACAAAAAAAAAAGGTTGTGAGCATAATAGGTTGTTGATGTGGTGATATTATTACAAATCTACCTCCACCCATTTGGTACACAATGGCATGGTAATAAAGCATTACTGTTGAAGGAGATTCGTTCTGAGTAGAAATACTGTCAGCAGAACAATGCACTTCATCAGTCATGACTTTTCAATATTTATAATAGTTTTTAAGTACTTTAAAATAGCTGAGTAATAATGATCAATGATGACAAAACCATTCATATATTTTTGTTTATTACAAATTAAAATATACACAAGTGTCTTGATTAAATGATTGTAGAATACGGATTTTGGACGTCTGCCCTGCAGGCATGAATTGCATTAAAAGCAGCAAGAAACTTTGAATTGATTTCATTTTATACACATTTATATCTAGGAGTAGGCGATAATATCAATATAATCAATTACTGTAGTACATGTCATTCATTTATTTGTGATAAAAAGTCTATGCCTAGGTGGTGCACATTCTGGAAAATCAATTGAGAAACAAAAACATAACAACAAAATCTCAAATTAAGTTTAAATAACTTCTTCTGATTCGTCTCACTAACATGTCTGTTTGCTATATATGAAGCTCCAGCCAGGAGGCGTTTATCTAAGCTTAGAGTAATATCTTGTTCATTTAATTGTATAAGAAAACAAAGTGTACTCTGGTGTTTTACAGGAGGTTTTGTGTCAAGATCCGGGATGTCACCCACCAAGAAATACTCCTGTAGATATTCTGTAAATTAACATTCCTAGACTTCCTGTTTCAAGTCTTTTTTCTCATTTGAGTTTATTGCGTCCTGGCTATAGTATGTTATCTTACAGACAGTGGTATCAATCTTGTTATTTTACTCTTGACAGGAAGTAAGTGAGTGTTTTTCCCAGGATGTAAAAGTATTCCTTTAAATGTTGAGTTTCAAAGAACATTTTTGACATCAGAATCCGAAGTTGAGAAAACCGCACCAACTCACAGTCCATTCACTTATTCTACAGCTTTCAAAGGCAAATCATAAAATCATAACCCAAATGGACAAGGCATCACATTAATGCAAAATACAAATCAAATACAAATCAAATCACGCCATAAAGTAGTCCTGCTAATCCGTTTACAATATTGCCCTCAATGGTATGAATCAATCCAGTAAACTCATGGCAAAGTTTCTTGAAGCTATTTGACTAATTTCTCATATCGCCCAATCCTAGCATCAAATTAAAGACAGTATCACATTTTATGACATTAAGTCAAAGCTGGCATGGAGATATACGGCCCTGAAGCTGCTGAATCAACAGATTAAAGATTTCTGTAAAATAATAGATACGAGTAAGACAATGAATCACACATCACTGGGCAGAATAGGCATCAACACAGACAATATTTATGAATCCATTTCTATATTTAATGGAGAGATTTCCAGGGCTCTGGTAAAGACATTCATGAATTTATGTGTAGCTAATTTCTTCCTGTTTGCGGGCGGCTACACTTTATGTTTCTCTGTGAGCCTACTCAGAGTGGATACACAGGTAGGCCCTTTTGTGTTTCCCATAGTAGTAACAGTCCTCATGGAAGTTGTTGGACTGCACCACCTCTTTGTAATGGCTGACAGCATGGACCAGGTAGTTGGGAAAGCTCTTGTTCAACGCCAGAGCCACTGCCATCATGTTCCCCTTCATCTTCTGACTCTCAATCTGCTCCAGGATCTGACCCTTGTTAATGGGCTTGGGGTCAACGCAGAAAGAGACCACCACTTTAATCTTGGTCTTGGTCAAAAAGTCAAACCAGTTGGCTCCCCCACTTCCATGGCATTTCTTTCCTGCCAGCCAGTTGAAAAAGAAAATGCGCTCCCTGTTGCTGAAAGCCCTGACGGACCATTTCACCCAGTCGTATTTCTTAACAAGCAAATCCAGAAGGGATTTGGTGAAGTCCTGGTTGACGGTGCCGGGATTCTCCAGAAGCTTGTGCTCAATGTCCATTTTGGCTTGATCTGCAAAGTTCTCTGTACACTCATCGACAGCCGCTTTCATTCGTTTCTCGACATCCTCCATCCGTCCCTGCCACTTCTTCACCATATCCTCCCCCACCACCCCTTCCTTGAGGGCAGAATGGCCCATGATGGAGATAATGCCGACCACAAAAAGCTTCTTCAGCCGGGCGCAGAAATCCTCAACTGCCCTTCTGCTTCTCTGCTCTATGGCAACTACTGTCTCCAGCATCGGGTCTCCTGCTGTGCTCTCCCCAATGACGGCATTGTAGAGGGCGTCCAGGTTCAAGTCGGAATCGGTGTTCTCGTAATGGCTGATGAACTTCTCCATCTTCTTCTCCTTGAACTTTGGCTTGGCGTTGACAAAGTCTTGGAACTTTTCATACTGGCTGAGCATCTGCGCCTCACGATCGAAGTTCTGCTTGTTCAGTGACGTCTTCTGCAGCTCCAGGGCAATTTGATCGATCTCATCCTGGATTCCCTCAAGTTGCTGGTTGACCATTTCAAACTGCTGAGTCAGGTAGCGAGCTTCCTTGCTGTCCGGGTTGCTGAGTATCTCGGCTGAGGCCACGAACACAGCCTCTAAGATGGGGTGAAGCTGGCCAACAGTGGCAGCGAGCACCTCAGAGGCTTGCCCCATGATCTCCACACCTTTCTCGATCTTGTCCCTGTTCTGGACGAGCCAATCTGCCACATTGTTCATCTTTGTTTTATGTATTTCACACTTACTAATTTAAAATGGTTCCCACTTCCAGAGGCTTTGCTTGCGTCTGAAAGAAGAAGAAACATGAAACCCTTGTAAAGTTCATTTCAGTGTGAAGACATTTCAGTAAAAACTCCTTTTTCTTTTTTTCAGTCAGAGTTGGCAATGAAACCATAAACAGCTGACAATAAGTCGTTTTTTTCTCACAGGCCTTTTTCCTGAGAAACAAAACCCTATCATAAAGCAAACGGCAGGTCATGTCTGCACATGTAGGCATCCGGTTTCATGCCGCACCCTCAGAGCCTCAGCTAATGACAGGGACACGTTTTTAAGCCTTGGTGCCATTGACACATAGGCTACCAGAAAAAAGCTAATGAAAGTACACAAATGAGACACACATGGATGGCAATTCAGAACAAATATCAAACATGGTGTGTTTACTCATAAATTATGATGCGAATATTGTGCAACACTGCAGAACTGGCCCTTTGGGATGTTAGTTTTGTGCTGCTCTAACAATAGCCAAGTCCCAAAGCAAACACAGATGTTCACATCATGGTAAAAGAGGGTGTTTTACTTTGGTAACGACAGTATGATTTTCGATGTAAAATACACAAGAGAGATGATCTAACTAATCTCTCGTTCCCTGAAGCCAATATCCAGTTTAGAAAAAGGCACACCCAGGTCTGAGAGAGCAAGAAGTCCCCTTTAATGCACTTGTTCAATAAAGCAATCACACTTCCTTAATTATCACAGCCCCGTAATTAAAATCACATACAAATCTGTAAGAGGTTATTGTATGAGGAAAATATACAAATATAGGTTTACATGTGTAACCACAGAAAAAAGGCTCAACAATAATTGCTGCAGTGATGAGATCAGTGGTGTCCTTTTGCAGCCTTTCCTATCACTGCACTCGTTACGTTTAATTTATTCAGCCACATACCATCAGTGCTTTTATAATATTTTACATTTCTGTGTGATAGAAAACAAAAGTGCACTGTTTAATTTAAAATGTGTAATCGTATAAAATAATTACATTTCCTTCTAATTTCAATAAAAAACAAATAATAATGAAATAAATACTTACTGAGTAATTATCTTGGTTTGTGTTTGAAAATATCTTCAGAAAATGTGTAAAGTTTGTCGTCTTTTAGCAAAGAAAGTTGAATATATTTTTTTGAAAGGAAAAAGGCGAGTCCTGCACAGCACTTGATCAAACACTGGTCTCACTTTTCAATGTGATATGCTGTGCTACAGTATAGAGCTACGGAGCTTAAATAGAAAACCACATCCGCAGAGCCTTAACAAGACCACATCCTTCAAAGGATTCATCTCTACCTCTTGAACATCCCTTTAGATTTTAACAGTTTTGGTTGAAGACTTTTAACTTGTAAGGAAATACAAGACTTTTTTAAAGAAAAAAAGTAAAAATGCATTTCTTCAGAGATTCGGTTTTGACAATGGTGAGACAAGCTACACTATACATATTGAGGGTTTTTAATTCTTCTTTTTATTTCCTCCTTTCTCTCTTGCTTTTGTCTTGCTTTCCTAGTCTATTATTTTTTTCCCACTCTTTTTTTAACCTTTAATTGGACATTTTAAATGATGGTAAAGTGGTAAAAGTTGATGATGGAGATGCTGAACAAAGAATTAGAGCAATTCAAAAGTAAAAACTCACCTTTCTAGCAAAATATCCAGTGGGCTACAGTCCAGCTATCCAGTAGTCCAGCTGTGCCTGTGAGCACCAGCCTCCTTGGGATGCATATATATAGACTCCCTACCTCTCTCCCTCCCTCCCTCCTTCTCTCTCCCTTTCTCTCCCAGTGTCAGCCTGTCTCTCTCTCGTCACTCCCCCTTTGGAACTCCTCCATCCCGTTTCAGCATTCCTCAGAAAACCCACTCAGAGGGATGGGGGGCCGGCACTGACGGAGATAACATCCCGTAAACACTCCACCATGCAGGCACACCATGCACCCTGGGAAAATTAAGGAAAAAAAGAAAAACTGGTTTCTGTGTATATGTGTGTGTGCCTGTTTGTGTATGTGTGTGTAAAAGAGACAGACAGAGAAAGAGTGAGAAAGAGATATAAAAAGGAGAGCAGGCTCAGTAGGGTTCACTAGAGCGGCCCTCGAGGACAAAACCCCTCTTGTTGTGGCTTGAGCGAGGTTGCCATGGTCCCTGCTGTGGGTCCTCTAACTTCTGTGACACTGTGCTCAAACAAGTTGGGATTCACAGGAAGGTAGTACCCTAAATAACTAAATGAACCATTACTTAGCAGGCTTAGATCGGTTGTTGAAGCTATTCTTTTGTAAATGCTGACCTACTTTACTATGAAATTGATTATTGGGGATGCAAAGCTATTGGTTGTTGGAATCAAGCATTGCAAAAAGGGATTTGATTTTCCCTGCAGGGGCAGCGCTCAGTCGGTCACAGTGCTGCCCAGTGAAAGACAGTCTGTGTTTCCAAGTACACACCATGACAGTCAGAGCTCACTCAAGGCCTTTGTGCTGTATGATGCAGCCCGATGTCACTGTCAGCCATCCCCTTAAATGGACCATAAAGAGGCGGGAACAGGAAGAGGAGGGAAGGATGTGTGCTGCAAATTGAAACTGGTCAGCCGGGCAGAAGAGGGTTAGGCGAACACGTCCGCCACCACCGCCTTGTTCCTGTGTCGTCCCTCTGTCAGATCTCACACTTGTTTAACCATCAGAAAGTAGAAATGAGCTTTCGCAGGAACTCAACAGTATGTGGCGTGATGGGTGGTACAGCCGACGCTGCAACACACACTGTAAAGGCCTCAGTGTAACATCACTCAGTAGGGAGGACCTTTCTTCCTCTCTGGTGTAGTGTGTTTGTTTCCCACACAAATCTTTCTAAAGAGTTGAATTTGTTTATATTGGCAGTACAAATTATCTGCAAACACACACAGCTTTGAACCAAACAAACAACACAGTCTTTAGAAGCTCTGGCCGTAGCATCAACGGAAAAGTGTTTCATTTGTAGAAAAGATTTGCCTTTGTTGTTTCATGCTCACCAGGTGGAAACATGGTTGAAATATTTGTGATAATGACATCCAGCTGAGTTTGTGTGCCTTCCGCTGTTTTGTCTGGCTTTACTCAGCATGTTGGGCAAGCTGAACTGATTTTTCATTGTTTTGTGTAATCCAGAGTTGCTTGGAGGTATTTGTTTCAACTTTTTACTGCTTTCATTTAATAGGATAGAGTTGGCATTAATATTTCAAGTATCATGATCTTCATTTCCGAACAAAATCCCTCATATAATAAAGAAAACATGCTTTTAAGTACTATAATAAGATGTCCTGGTGTAACTTTAATTCCTTGCTGATGATTAATGTTTTCATGAACAACAAAAAGGAAGTGAAAAGTCATGAGATTCATGAGAGTCATACAATTATCCATAAATGTCAGCTGCAACATGAGTCTCCTTTCTCTAAAAATAAGAAAAACAAGCCTTTTTGTTCCTTTTATATACATTGTTCTCTATAAATCTATAGTATTTAGGCCAAGAGGTTGTGCCATCTTTGTTGTTGGTGTCTGAAAGCTAAAATGATAAATGACTTCCTGGTCCGAGGAAGCTTTCTACCACATTTAATCTTTTTGAACTTGTCCAATAGCTAGTGTTTCCCCCTCACCACAAGATGTCTCCTCAGCTCAGGAAAAGCCCCCGGTGGCTCATCCTCTCACAGAATATACGCAGCATCTTCTGGGAAGGGTCGGTGTTTGAAAACGTCAATGGCACTAATTGAGACCCGAGAGAAAGCACTCACATATAAGAGGAGAATTGTATTATTAATAAGGTCAGATAATAAAAGCTATTTCATACAAAAGGGACGCAGAGACATTTTCACAGGGCAGAACTTCACAAAACACAAATGCTTACCCTGAAATACAAGACTTCATTTTGGCAGAGCTTTAAATAAAGCCATGAAAAATGTTGACGAGCTGCCTGGACAAGGATAATGCCTAATACTCAATTGCACAAACTGTACACCCTTATTAGTTTGGTTTGGTTGTAAGTACGCTGTTATCTAAACAATTAAGATACTGTGTTCACAAACTCTATAAATCAAATCAAATCAAGTTTAATTTAATAGCACATTTATAACAGATTTTTGGTCGAGCCAAAGTGCTGTACATATAATAAAAATAGCCTACAGTAGAGACACTTTACAGCTAATACAACAGCACCGATTGTTCAGAATATCAGTGTGAGAAAAACGACACCCTCTGTCCTTACACCCTCACATCGTACAAGGGAAAACTTCCAGAGAAAACCCCACAGTTGAAAGGGGAACATGGAAGAAACCTCAGGGAGAGCAACAGAGGAGGGATCCCTCAGACAGACGGACAGACGTGCAATAGATGCCGTGTGTAAATCGAAGAGATAATACATTTGACAGCGTAGGTAGACCAAATGTTAGGAAATGCATGTGTCTGTAATAAGAAGATGAATCTACGAAGATGTCACAATCCTGTGGGAGCCTTCAGGGAGGCAGCATGACGAGACCCAGGCAGGACCGCAGAGACAGGGATTAGCCACGACCCGAAGTCCACGACTTTATCCAGAACTCAGGATAGTGGATCCAGGACACAGGACCACAGCAAGAAGATCAGCCTCGGCTCTGGATCCCGGCGTAGATATAGACACAAAACAAAAGTAAAAATAAAGTCATATGTGCTCACAGAAATGTTCTCTGATTTTCTCCACACCTCAGTATCACATCAGTGCAGTGAAATATTGCTTCATAGAGAGAACGTTATTGGGAAAGATGGGATTAAGTACCAGTCATGCAGGATTCGACTCCCATGGGAAAATAAATGTGGGCAGGGATGACAGTTTATTTACACACAGCTGAGCATTCAAAAGGAAACGTTCTCCTTTTGATGGATGGTGGATTGTGGGATATTGCCAGAGGCCCAAACCGCAGATACAAAGTTGGTGCATGCCCAATTTCACCTATTAATAGCTCCCTAGAAACGGCTTTCATTTTAATAGAAGTAAGGGGTGCGTTCACAAGTACTTCATGCAATAAGAAAAAAAGATATCCAGATGAAGAATTGCTGAGGTGTTTAGCAACTAATGAGAAAACATCACTGCAGCATGTGGATATCATTTTCTAATCTCATATCAAGCTTTTTGGAAAGATAAATACCTCTTCAGTTTGTCCAAAATGTGTCTTCAAAGAGTACATCTGTGGCATCCGTTTCCTTTTGAGGTTGTGAATATTCAATGGATTTATTTCTGCTTTCGCTGCCACACTGTGTGATTTTGTGAAGGTGAACATTGCAGGCATCACAAGGTCAGAACTCATTCATTCCATATCAACACCAAGAAGACATTTCATATGCAGAACAAATAATTATTGGCGTCATATAGCCCATTAAACACTGAGATTAAAAAGTTGTCTGTAAATGTCGTCTACATATTGTAGTGGGATGCATGCAGAACACATTTGAAGGTGGTTAAACTCGAATTGTGATCAGAGTTGTCAGGAGTAAATGCAGGAAACAATTACAAAGAAAATCCACCTGACAAGTTCAGAGGTCACTTAACTCTGCCTCTACTGCTGGCATAAGCAGAGCATTGCCCAGACATGTTCCCAGGTAACGACTGTATGTTGACACTAGGTGTAAAAGGGGCCTTACACCACAACAGAATAGTTAATGGATACCCACAATTATTATAATTCATCCTGAGGTGAATGTGATTGTCTGCACCAACATTTCGTTGCACTTAACTAACAAGGACATTTGACTAAAAACAACACATTTAAATGAGTGTCAGGGGATCAACAAAGTCAATAAGCTTTATCTTTTGGGGAGCACGAATGTTATTATACAATTTCTAATAGTTTCCATTAGTTGTTTATATGTCTGGATGAACGTGATAGATGGATTAACATCCCTGGAATCACTCAGCTAACCCCTACGTCATACTTTGACTGAAATACCAGTTCTTGTTTGTGCCTAAATGTGCCATTCTGGGATTTTTTCTATGAATAAGTGAACCAGCCCAGAATGTCTGGAAGCACTGTATTTCAACAGCCTGCAGTTTTGGTTTCGAAGTGATGTTTTTATTCTGAGTAATGTCGGTATTCCCCCCCTACAGATGTTTCCAGGTCACAGAAAACGTGGCGTTTGGTCACAGATTTCAATATCACTTGGTCTAGAGAAGTCAAAGGACGGCAGGGACTGAGGGAAAGTGCTTCCTTTGCTCATTTCAAGGACGGTTGCAGGGAAAATTAAAGTGACAGGACTGATATCAGTTCCTCTCCGCTGACTGTAGCTTATCTAGTGCTATATCATGAGGGTTCAAAGCTGAAAGTTGTGAATGATTAAGATGGCACTTTTAAGGGAGGAGGTTTGATCATTTTTACAGGGTAAAAGTCAGACAATATTTTACATTCAACAGCTGATTTCCTAATAATGACCACTTTAACTGTTATTGTCACATTTAAAGTATCATGGAACGACAATTATCTCTTCCTAGCTTGTCTTTATCGTGTTGCTGTGTACAGTTTGCTCATGATCCATGACACGACTGAACTTTGATCAGTCTGAGTCACGCACCAACGATCTGTATGCACAACAATGACTGCGGCAGCAAAAGGCCAGCCGACCGCCTCGATACAAGCCCATCTGTCACTCACACAGATCAATACAAGCTCCAGTTAGATCTGAGGAAACAGATAGAGGTTCAGAGCCTGGGAGAAGGCGGGTTATTGATTGCAAGCAAATTCACCCCCGAGTCCATGTTTGCCCTTACACAAGTGAGTCAAACCACCTACAAGCTCGGCGTAAATTGGAAATCCAATTATTCCTCCTGGCAGCCATTTTGTTTAATCATATTGTTGTACTCCCGATTTACCAAAAACCTAAAAAAAAAGGCTGTACATAGATCACACAGAAGTTAAACTAATTCAAATGATCTAATTGTATTTTCAAACTTTATCTTATATAGCTAAGTTTATTTCCACAATAAAATGTATGTCTGTGCCCTCATGTCTGTCTTTTATGTAGAGAAAGCAGCTCCATCATGCAGCCCAGTTATTCACAGAGACAAGGCATATCATCATGTGTACTGCAAAGACTGCTGGGTAAAAAAAAGAAATGAATGCAGAGGAGAGAACACAACGAAGCAAATCAATATAGCAATTACATCTGTATTTCACTAAGGCTTTTGTGGACAGAGAAGTTAGCCTTTTTTAATGCCGCTGCTTGGGGGAGAAACTCGCCCAGAGCCTCCCTGAATGTTGAGGTCACACTTCGTCATCCCTCGGGCCTACTCCTAAAAATAAAACCGTTGCCTCTGCAGGAAACCTCACAGTTAGTTACAGAGTGAACTCCTACACAAATATGCAAATAAAAAATCTGATTCAGGAGTTGCTACTTTGATATGAGACACTTGTTTAAACGTAACATTTTCTTTTGACAACAACTATCTTGAGTGAATCCTCCATTTATTCAGTTTGTTGTTAAGCTTTGGTATCCTTCAAATCTTCCTTTGGGTATTCCTAGAATTGTTCAACAGAGTCTACTGCTGCCTTAACTTTAAACATGGCTGCTATATAAGCCACTGAACAAACATCAGCTCGGTTTGAACTGTTAGTGAGCGCCAAAGGCAAATAATATACCAAATATTGATATGGTAATATGGGAGATTCTTAAGTGTCTAAAACAAATCCAACACAGAAACAAAGTATATTTGGTTTCAATGAACGCGTGAACTGTGTTGTAAATAAATGAACAACACTTGCTAAATTACACTTACTGTATTTCGCATTCTGTTTTTTGTCTGTCTGAATTCATCGTTTATCATTGTGAGGTGGATTTTCCAAGCCACATTCAAATCAAGTCACAGCATAAAAGAAGGATAACAGGTGTATTGCATTTCAGTTTTGTCTAGCAAAGGACAGAAGACGATAATACGTTTGTCAGTAGTTTTTTAAAAGTTTTCGAAGAGGGAAAATGCATCATAAATGAATTGACAGATGACCTGGGCTTAAAATAAATTGCGATAAGAGCTTGCTTTAATATCAAAGTTCTGCGTTTTTTAGACCCACAATCAACCACACTCTCCACACAGTCTGTGCAGCAATATATCATTTTACTCTTAATGTATTAAAAGTTTTAAAACAAATGAGCGGTATATACTCCTGATATCTAGGAAACAGGGTTTTTCTCATTCAGGACAGATACAGCTCAGATTCTGTGGGGCCTTTAAATCATTAAGTCTGCTCCTGCATCTGATCCTCTGTATTTGTTGATGTTCTCATGAGGATTAGATTCAGACTGTGAGGGATATACTCACTGAAGGCAATGACTCTCTGTGACATGGTATTTCCTGGTTCTCCTCTCTTTCATTTCCTCTTTCTCACGCTTTTACTCTTTCACTTCCCACTCCCTTGGGGTCTTTATCCACAACTTCACCTCCCCCCGTTGGTGTAACACAACCAGTATACGATACTGATCAAAACAAGGTTTATTTTTCCTCACATAAACATAGTCAAAGTTTCTGCTGCTTTCACTTACCAGATTGAACCGGCATAATGATCAAAGACCTTCTCAAACTTTCAGTCTTTTACTTATTATTCCTAAATCATTAATCTTTATAGCGTTGCTCTTTTTCTTTTGCAGAACATAGAGGAATTGTGAGGCTTTTAGGGGGATTTATCCTACCTTGAAGACAATATGACAGGATGAGCGAAAACAGACAGACAGACAGACAGACAGACAGACAGACAGACAGACAGACAGACAGACAGACAGACAGACAGACAGACAGACAGACAGACAGGTAAAGAGCTGCAGGAATACAAATGAGGAGAATCAGAGCAAAAACAGAGTGAGGAAAGTGAAGGTCGGGGTAAACAAGAACTATGATTAATATTCTTGGGCTGATGACCTGCTGCAAATGGAGAGAGAGGAATTTCATCTCATGCTGTGTGTGTGTGTGTGTGTGTGTGTGTGTGTGTGTGTGTGTGTGTGTGTGTGTGTGTGTGTGTGTGTCTGCGTGTGTGTGTGTCTGCGTGTGTGTGTGTGTGTGTGTGTGTGTGTGTGTGTGTGTGTGTGTGTGTGAGAGTGTGTGTGTGTGTGTGTGTGTCTGCGTGTGTGTCTGCGTGTGTGTGTGTGTGGGTGTGTGGTGTGTGTGTGTGTGTGTGTGTGTGTGTGTGTGTGTGTGTGTGTGTGGGGGGGGGGGGGGGGGGGGCGTCTGAGTGAGACAACACGGGGCCTTGCAGAGGGGAGCCAGACGGTGATGCTATCAGAGGAGAAAGGAAACTGCTGGAAAACATGAGGGAAAGTTTAAGGCGCTGCAGATGGCCAAGACACGTGTTTACCACCCGGTGGATTTCCACTTAAAAGCTTCACTGACGGATGGATTTCCAAGACATTGTATTCAGTATATTGTAATGTATTCAGACACATGAAGGCCCTACATGCAAGTTACACCAAAAACGTAGATATTAAAAGTAGCAATACAACATATTCTGCTACATGTCAAGTCTTTCACTCACTTTTAAAGTGTATACCAGTTTAAAATCTACAGTAAAGTAAGCACAAAATAGTTTCCATTTTGAAGCACCAAAAGTAAAATGAGTCATTATGCAGAATGGCCAGTTTCATAATAATTATTTATATTATGTGAAAGCCAAAGTTTAGTGTTGCAGCTGGTAAAGGTGGTGCTGATTTAAAACTGTATTCCCACTGGGACAACCCATGCAAAACTTGATGGTAAAAGTACTCCATGTGAGAACTTCATGTAACAGGAAGAGTACAATCGAATAAGTATAATATTTTCAACCTGGGAAATTATCAAAATAAGCAATATTAAAACGTGCTTATTCTGTAACATGCCCTTTAAAGCTCTTTTTTTATTACATAAAACATTCTGTCGTACAAAAATACAAATGAATTCCTCTGGGAGGCCCCTGAAATCATGTCACCTTTTCTGAAAAAGGCTTCCATCTTCTACCGGTTTTTAATATATAATTAAGCTTTAAATGCAAACATTCCTTATTTCTTATATCGTATATTGCAACTGTGTGGTACTTAAATGTTAGTGGAATTTTTTTGGGGGTGCTTTTATTTTGAAATGTCTTTGGGGGTGCTGCTTCCTTTAGAGGCTGACCTTCTAAAACCAGTTCTGATTGTATAATTGACAAACATTCAGCCATTTTGTTTTGTATAAAAGAGTGTTTTAAAAAAAAAAATTACACTGTCTGTAAAACGCAATGAACAAGGACTGAGCTGTGTCATGGTTGAAGTAGCAAGAAACCACTCTGTAAAGTGTCCTTGTCTGACCATGGAAACACCTGGTTGCATAAAAAGGTAAAACAATCATTCAAACAATTCAGAAAGCACAGCTACTTTCTTCTACGTTTTGTTATTATTTCAAAACTGTTAGACCACATCTGATTTTCATTGAGATAATGTCAGCTTTAAACTACTTTTATTGTATGATTTGACTGTATTATGCCTGACTAAAATGCACAAAGTTAGTAGTGGATAGTAGTTGATAGAACAAGAGGGGAAGTAAACAAATACTTTTACTGAAGAACTGAACCTAACTTCAATTTGGGGGTACTTGTACTTTACTTGGGTGTTTCAATAGTATGCTACTTCTACTCTTTTAAATTTGAATATCATACTTGTTTTTAGACAATATGTGGTTTTACAGGAAAGTGCAGCACAACACCGTGGGAGGACTGTTCAGGGAGTAGACACCTTTTCTACTTTTCGGTCCTGCATTTCTGAGTAATTGTGAAGAGATTATTAATTGTGCTCACTCATATATTCTCAGTTCCTACATTTAAATATTTCAATGCCATACATGAGGGGGTCCCAGGTATCTTTTAAGGGGTCTTTAAAGTTAGGGAACCTCTGCTGCAGTCTGTTGTCAGGCAGGATCGTCATTCCTGATTCCTGGGCTCAGACTTGCAGCGAGTGTGTCACTGAACAAATGTTTTAATGCTTTTTATTGGATTAGTGGGCTCAAAGAGTAGCAGGCTGGTCGATGGTCCACTCCGACTGATGGGTAATAGCATTATCCTGCATGGGCCTGTGGATTGGCAGACAGGCGGACAGAGCTATCCTATCATTGATCGGCTCTCCCCTCCAGGGCCACTCTGATGCTAGCCTCCATCCAGGGTTTCATTTGTTTATGAAATATTGATATTGGCTTTCTATCGCCTCTTGGAGATGGGGAGATTCCGCTTGATGGAAATTAAAGCGTTTAGACATATTGGAAAAAGGTTTTGTGAACTGAAAGTACTTTTTTCTCTGGCAGAGACGTAATCGGTATATTATTTCCAGAATTACACCATGAAGGCTTTTTCTTTTTGTGCCATATTTCCTTCTTTAAAAGAAAGAAAGTCCCTGCAGATAAAAGGGAAACACCTGTACCTGCTTCCTTGTACGTTTTTCGGTAAATCGTAAAGCTCAGCAGTTTCGTGTTACACTGCAATCACTTTACTTTTTAACCGTGTATTGAAGCCTTAAAGGAGAGGTAATCCTTTAAACTTCAACACTTTAAACAACCCAAGGCAATGCAGACTTTTATATACTAATTACTGATCCAGGCAGAAGTACTCATGCTCATCATCAAATACTCAATGCTTACCAACAAGGCCCACAGCAATATTTCAAACATAATGGCTTTTAGATCTGCATGTTGATAGCGCCCTCTGTATGCAAACCACCCCTGTTACCAGTCCCTCACCAGATCTCCCTTTTATTTAGAAAAGCTTTCTTTAACCTTCCCTCAACCACAAAACAATCTAACTCTGGCTCCTGCAGCGCGAGATGGATGCAGTCGATCTTGTCAGTAAACGGATGCTTTAGTCTTCCCTTAATGACAGTCAGGATTGACGGGCTACCACAGCCAAAGCCTTTTATGCAGGGGAAGAGCCTCTTGGATCAATAGTTGTTACCTAGGCAAAGCCCACACAACCACTAATGAATCCAGTGGCTTACAGAACAGGCTGCTCTACACAGGAGACAAAGCTTGGACATATTTATCACTTTTTGTGGTAATGTGGTAATATGCATCCAAATATACCCTCCACGTTGGATTGAAAGAAACAAAATGAAGAGATTAGTGTGCGTTTTATTCAAATAAATTGTAAATAGAGAGGTGAACCGGCTTATTGTCATGGCAATAGAGAGTTTTGTTTGTTGCGTTGTGTTGCAACATGTCAGTGGTCTGTGCTCTGGGACTGGTTCTGTTGTGTTTGAGTCGTCGCTGTCTGGCACACTCATCCGTCTGTCTGCTCCAGTTTTTCAGTTTTTAAGCGTAGGTTTAAAGTACTGTTAAATCAAAGGTGGATGTTAGTCACCTGTCTGGGATTTCTAATTATAAAAAGGCTTTGTGCCAACAAGGTAGCAGGTGCAATGCTGTGTGTTACACTCCACGAGTATTTAGACAGTGACGCATTTTGCTTTGTTTTGGTTTTGTACTCCAGCATATTTGATTTGGATTAAATAATGATGAGTAAAACTCTTGTCAGGTGTCAAGAGTTATTTTTTTCAGGATGTTTACAACAATGTTTAACTCGTACCACTTTAATACAGTTCGCCTATTTGTTTATAACAATGCTGGAGACCAATAACAACAAATGATATATAATTTCTGGAAGGTTTTCCAGCTTGAGTTTGAAATTGTCCCCTTGTGAAATCTTTGAAAAAACAAAGAATTGACCATTGTACGAGGGGTTTGAATTTTTGGCAATTTGTTGTGTTTTACTTCATTTCGTTTGTATACAATTTAAGAAAGAATATAACATTACCAATATTTAGGAATGCTTATAATCAGATTGAATTACATAGTCTACCAGTCAAAAATCTAACTGATCATCTTGAATTGAAATGAAATGTGTCTTTCCTATCCACAACACCCTTGTCTTCCCAGTTCCCACTAGCAGCTGATTTCCACTGCAGACATAGAAACCTCTCAGATGAGCCGACACACTTCCTCCTGCACTGTGCTGTGTATTACAGATAGCACTTGATGGATTTTGACAGGCTGGATTCACAAGCAGCTAGAGACCCTCCAGATCCACAGAGATATGAAATGATGGCCGTCTCTACTGGCCCTGCACCTACACCAGGCATTGTGACAGATACCATCCTGCTAAGCCCAGCACTTTGCTGCTCGTCTGCAGGATATTAGCTCCGCCAAAGGTTATTCATAGACTATCAAACCAGAGCTGCGGTCAGGAAATGCTGACTTGAGTGTAAATATCAATTAAATTAGTCGGAGTGCCTGTTGCTGAGGGTGCACTTCCTCATTTTACTGGCCACAGCCACTAACAGTGCCGCGTAAATCACATCTGTACAAGAAATAAGAGGCATTTATTAGATTATACGTGTTTACACATTCATTTATTATGCGTTTGGTCATTACTTGACATATGGCAGAGAAAGATAATGGTAAACATTGATCATGCGCTGATTTTATTGACATAATGTCGTTTAAATAATGAAGCTGATGTGGTAGTAAGTAATAATACATGACATTTTTATATTAATAAATACTTTGTTGTGATAGATTTCTCTTTTCTGAGAAAATCCTTTGGTGCACAATTAAGTCACTGACAAAAGTCACAGTGGTTTGATGAAATAATCAAAAGATGTGAGTTGTTAGTACAAAATAAATCATAAAAAACATCCACATTTGGCAGAGGATTGAAAACAACAAATCATTTATAATTTAACACCAAATGTTACAAAAATGAAAAGCACAAATGGAGAATCTTGCAGAGGAAATCACTTCTTATCCCTTGCACAACCTGAGGCACAGCATTGGTAACCAGTGAGGTCTGGTTGTTTTGGTTGGAGGGGTTTGAATGTGTTTAAAACACAAGGCACATTGTGGATTCTCCGGTGCCAAACTCCAAGCCTCTTGTTTTTCACGCCTGAAAAAGTAAACTCCGCCCCCCCGCCCTCTTTCAGAGTTATGTAGGCCAGCTTGCTCAGCAGAGACAAAATGGGAGCACAGCTCTGTAGATGCAGCCTCAGCAAAACCATCCCTTTAAAGCTGTAGGTGCAGGAGCCATTTCTCATGGGAGACTGGATTATTACCGTATGCAGCTGAGGTAAAAGCATAGACACTCTCCATTATTATTTAAGTGGTTAGTGACTAATAATTTACAGATTGATACAAAGTAACACAGCTCAAACATGCAAGCAGTTCATATTCAAACAGCTACAATATAAAATAAATTAACATAAAATGTATTTATTTTAAATATCTACTGTATAAAGAGTTGACGCAACCCAAAAAGCTAATGAAATTGCTTTTGTGATTAAATGAAATTGTTTCTGATAGGGAACCAGTGCATGTTTTACCCAATTTAAAATCAACACACTGCATTGATCTGATGGGAATCATTCTTATGAGTGTTTGGAAACATAAGGATATGTGGTGCTCAAAATTCAGTCAACAGTCAGATACAACTGAATAAAGGGGAAATTATTGACATCTATAAAAGTTCCAAAGAGAAAGGTATGTATGTGTACACCTGGTCAATACAATTGTATTTATGACAGTATCAAGTAGGGGTGTCTTAATGCAATATACTGTATATGTATCGATAACTGTGATATTTCAAAAATTAAATATTGATATTCTGTTAACAATACACTTATAATACAGAATGTTGTGTATGTAAATACTCAAATCTTAAATGATTTTTAAGTTTGTCTCCCCGCTATACACACAAATAAGTTTAATTTAATTGGCAACATAATTGCTTTTCCCCCCAAACATATCTACCTATATATGTTTTGCCATAATAATCATCTGTATAACCATACATCTTTACACCTGTCTGCTTCACTCTGAGTGCACACACACTGCCACATTCTTGTGTCTCTCCCAGTAGTGACAGTCTTCCGGAAAGCTCCACGCAGCTGCAGACTCCTTGTGGCGACTGACGGCGTGAACAACAAACCCACACAGCTGCTTTTCCAACACCTCCACCACGGCCGGGGCGTTCCCCTTCTTCCCCTGGCCCTCCATCGCCTGCTGGATGCAGCCCTGAGGCACCGGCTGTGGTTTGGTGCTGTACGACACCACCAGGTTGATGTTGTTCACCTGCAGCACCTCGAACCAGTTCTTCCCCGCCACGTGGTGGAAATGCTCCCCTGCTCTCCAGTTCCGGTAGGTGCTTCCTGAGTGGTTGATGAGCCGCACCGACCAGCTAACCCAATCATACTTCTTCACCAAGAACTCCAGAAGCTGCTGAGTTGTATCTTGCAGATTATCGCCTTCCTTTTCTTGCAGGAGTTGTTTGGCATCTAGTTTTGCTTGCTCTGGGAAAGCAGCGATGCACGACTCGATGGTGGTCTTCATCTTGGACTCTACTTCTTCAATTTTGCTGCTCCACTCTTGGATTTTGTCATCTTCTTCATCTTGGCGCTGGGTTAAGGCACAGTGGCCCAGCAGAGCAATCAGGCCCAGACAGAAGAGCTCCTTCATCCGGACACAGAAATCTTCCAGGAGACGACGGTTCCTCGCTACATACCTGGAAAACAAAAGAACTATGTATGTCATATAGTGCTCCAACCAGAGAAACCTGCAGTGTTGTTGACAAAGACATAGGAGAACCAAAGAACTACAATTAATGAAAAACAGGATCAAATATAACAACGTACCTTTCCACTAACTCTAAAACGGACTCTCCAAAGCTGTTTGTCCCCATCAGAGCATCATACAGCACAAACAGGTTCTTCTCTCCTCCGGTTTTGACAAAGTGCTCCACAAACAGTCTGGTCTTCACCTCCCTGAACTGCGGTTTTGCCTCCAAGATGTCCATATACTTCCGAAACTGGTTCCTAATGTTCTCCTCCACAGAGAAGTACTGGGAATCCAGTCTCCCCTTCTTGATCTCGCAGTCGATGTCTTCCAGTTGTGTGGAGAGCACGTCAAGCTTGTTCCTCACCGCAAGGAACTGCTCCTTGACGTAGAAGACCTCTTTGCTGAGGACATTGTCTAAGGCCAGGCGGAGGACGGGAGCAGCGGCCTCACAGAGCGGGAAGAGCTCGCCCACAGCGCTGGCCAACACCTCGGACCCCTTCTCAAACATGTCCATCACCGCCTCGATGGCCTCCTTTTTCTGGGCTACAGCCCTCTCAAGTGGACTGCTCATGGTCTGAGACACAGAAGGAACAACATCTGGTGTCAAACATAGAAGAAGGATGTGATAACATTTGAGTCTTGTTCTGTTTATTCATGAATAAAAGACAGTTTTTTTTGTGAGCAGTTAAATGCAAGAAGTGTTTTCCCTTTAAAAACCTCAGATTGTTTTTTATCTAATAACTGCTACTGTAGCTGTACCTCTTCTAGCCTCTTTTTCACCAAAAGAAAGCAAAGTTCAAATATGATGGCCAAATAAACAACACTATAATTGTGTAACAGAGCAACTTACTAAAAGTAAATACCAAATAGAAGAGAAGTTAAATGATTTTCAAAGACTCTTGATCTCATTTTCCTCTGGAGATAATTTCCCTTAAAGCACACGGTAGTATGAAGAAGCTTTCCTCTTTATTACAAAAGTTATAAAATACATTGGTGAACAATTATTCCATTACTTCAGAGCTGAAATAATTAGTCAATTTGTCAACAGTGCTTGCTGCTCCTCTAATGAAAGGATTAACTGTTTTTCTTTGTCTTATTTGATGATCTTTGACTATTTTTGGACATTTCAAACAATTGGCAAATAACAATAAAATAGACATTAACGCAGCCATGGAATATGTTTACTCAAAGTTGTCAAAAATATCTGTTTTTGTTCCTTTGGGAGATAAATATGAAGGTGAATAATGTCTGCCTCAAATGGAGAAGATTTCAAGCATAAACATATCTTTGCCTTGACCCTGTCAGTTGTGACAAGGAGATTCATATTCTAAACCTCCCCACCCAGAAGATTGCAGGTAATGATGTCATATAAACAAAATGGGGGGCCTGGATCAGAAAATGACATACATGCCCTTGTCTGCGTGTGTCTCATTTCAGAGTAGAGCAAGGCCAAACCATAGTTTGAATCCCCTTTCATCCTCCATGCTACCTGACATCCATAAATGACCTCCTCTCTGTGCAGATGTTTGTCTGAGGATGAACTCCAGATGCTGCGTCACCCAACTCCTCAACAGATGATCATCAATTGCGTTCATTCGTTTAAAAACAACACCATATCTCTCTTATGTTATATTTAAGAGTAACAAATAACGACCACTGGAAATCCTTTAGTTGGTTAAAAAAAAGTGTGCATTACAAAGAAAATTGTAAAAAAGGTTTGTTATGTGTCCAAACGGCACCCTGTTTAACTGTCATGCGCACCCAAAGAAATGCGCAACTGCAGGTCTTTTTACGCACAAATCCCCTGAGCAGATCGGGCACACCTTAGAGCATATTTACCCCTTAGATGGAAGATAAGGACATTCATCACATTCCTATAATAAGAGCGTTGTTCTGTACCTGAACGAAACGGCTCTGCTGCTCCTTCACGCCTGATGAGCAACAACAGCTGCAAATAAGTCGGGTTTTTTTTCTTCAAGTCTGAAAAAATTCCCACGGTTCTCTCATCCACTGTGGAGCTGAATAGGGGTCCAAAAACAGGATCCAGAGAGGAAGACGAAATGCGCACTGAATATCTGCAAAGGAGAGAGAGAATGGAGAGAGAGAGAGGAGACGTTGAGAGAGAAAAGGAGAGAGAGAGACAGGCGCAAACTGCAAGAGGTGAAATATGTGGTCGGTTCCATTTTCCTCTCAGTCTCCATGTCAGCACGAAAGGAGGATCATGTCTCCTCTCAACATCAGAAATAAATATGTTTTGCTTTTCATCATTTCCAAAAAAATGTCGACGGATTTTGCCTAAGGTCTCTTGCGCTTTTGGTGCAAATGTCTCATTCCCATTATGTGCCTTAGCTGTTGTTCCATCCACGTAGAAAGGAGCCCAACTTGAGGTAAGACATCGAGAAACTATTGTTATTTTTGTCTTTTCAGTGTTAAAATACGGTGATTTGATGTATTTATTTGTTTTATCATTACAATGACTGCATCTAAAATAATACATGGATGTGCTCACAGAGCTGTGGCGTGAAATACAAGTTTGAATTCAGAATATGTTATATCATATTAATATAAATGTTAATGTGCAGGGATGTTTCAACCACACAGTGTTTATTTATAACTACAGATGTGTGCCACCTCTCCACCCAGATTTGGAATACAATACATATATTATGTCAGGGTCAATAATGTTCACTAATGTAATCGATCATGTTAAATTCAAATCGAAGTTAAAAACGATGTGAGCATTTGTATGTATTAGTCAAAGGACTTTATGAGGATTGGCCTACATAAAACCTCACATACCCTCATCTGCGCGCACACGACGCACCCTGTGAGAGCCTTATCTGAACCTCCCTTAAAAAGAAAAATCATTACGCAAATCGTTTCTCCTCCAAACCACGAGGAGACTCACGTCATCAATGATGGTGTCTTTTAGAATCATGCGCTACACTTTACTCTTGATTTTTTAAATAATAAACAATTGTTTTCTTCAAATAGAAATGGATTATCCGAAACGAGCTCGTGTCAGGGAGCGAAAACTGAGCTCCATCACATGGTAGACGACGTGCTCTGATGGCTTCAGAGACACTCATCACTCAGTCTGTGGGGCAGGTAAGCACCTTAAATCTTTGTTTCTCATTCATCTGCATTTCCAACGCCTGCAATGCACATTGTCTCGTTTCGGTTCCCCAACTCTAAGCTGTTAGTCAAACCTGTTCAGCTGGAAAAAGATGAGGGCCATTCCAGGGGCATTATCCTATAGGCCATGTATTACTTCACCTGAAGCAAAGGCTTAGTCCCCCCTTTGAGCCTCCTCATCAAATAGTTCTGATTGTATTATAGTGTGGACCTTAAGAAGGACGTAGGCTTTAATAGCTTGTCAGTTCTGAGACGCAGGTGTGATGCTTCAGTCTCTAGGGCCCTCGGGGAGTTCTGTGGAAACAGGTGTAATGGTGGAGCAAGCGAAGTACTCACGCCCTCTTGTGTGCACATCAGCAAACTGCACTTTAACCTCCCTTCTTAGACATCAGATTCAGAATACCTTTATTCGTCCAACAGAGGGGACATTTACAAGTAGAAATTGTATCTAAAATGATATACACTTAATATTAATGAAGGTTTCTGATTTTCCAGAAACCAACGACACTAGAATTTGGGCAAATAGTATAATATACAAGATCCTTAAAATGTTTACATTGAGAGGAAAACACGTTTCAATGAAAGCGAATTAAACTAAAACAAATTACCCCAAAAACCTAGTTTTGTAGGTTTATAACAATTGTTTGGCATTTAAATACAATATCCTCTATTTTAATTTCACTGTTTGGGTTTTCTCCATTATGTGTTTTCTTGTCAGTGGAGAGTACTATTTTAGATTAACGCTTTTTTAGTCGTAGAGGTTTATACTTGTTAGGGGGTGTGTACATTTCTGACGAAAAAAGGCAGATATTTAATGTTTATATTTCATTACATTTTCTATTAAAAAACGAGGAAATTCTGTACACAATAGCTATAAAATACTTTTTTTCCTACCCATACTTGTAACATATCTTTGGTCCTTTTTGATGTTTTTGAGCAATTCATTGGAATTACATTTAGTTAAATATACTATATGACTAAATACAAATGGCCATCCAAAAATGATGTATAATATTTGACTCTCAGCCGGCGTTTCAGTTAATCCCAGGATGGGATGGGGTTGAGGTCAGGTCTTAAATGATTGACAACTCCATATCAGTAATATTCACTCACTTTTATTTATAGTGGTACATATACAACCATCAAAGATTCATAACAAAAAAAAGGCAACATATTCACATGGCATTTCAAAAAAGCCTTGAGGTTCTCATAATATTCCTCCATATCGACAGCATTCTGACTGTGTTCACGTATAGCGTAAACTGAATCTGTTGTAACAATAAGAGAGTTGGCGCAAAGCCACAGAACGATAAACCACTTAGGTGTTATGTGTTGAGGGGATGAGAGTAAAAAGGACTAGAAATGTGTAAAGTATGAAAAACGTAGGGGAAGTAAGGACATGATGATCATCAGTTATTATGTTTCACATGTTTAGTTGACCCACCTGGTACTATTGATAACACCCGTTGCTAAAACAAACAAAGAAAATAGACAAACACTTACAAAAAGGACTTTAACCACGACTTTGACATTATGCACTGTAGTGTATAAACCATTCCGAACATAGTGTTGCACACTGATAGTTAAATGATTAAGATTAAAAAAAACTAAATAATACAAAACTTGCATATTTAGGCACGTTGGTCAGATGAGGAATTAAATAAAAGAAAATTACTTTTAACTTTTGTATAAAATATAAAATGCCTCAAATAATGGATATTCAATCTTATAGGGTCTATTCGGCTCTACAGCAAAAAATAACCAATTTATAATTGCATCTATATATTAAAACCCTACTTGGTGCACCTCTTGCACGTTATGGATAATTAAAGAGTGGAAGGATTCATCCAGTTATATTACACTTTCCTTAAATAGCACATTTAGAAAGTAAATGATCTGTTTATGAATATAAATCAATGACGGAGTGACGGCATGCATTGTGTGTAGAACTCGGCACATGTTTAGTTAATTAAATCATTTATAGTGCGTGATAATGATTATATGATTTCTTATCTGGTACATTCATAGCTCTGGAAACTTTGATATTTGTTCCATGTTTTGGTTTGTTTGCTCTTTCTGTTATAACTTGATTGATAGCTCAACCTGTTGAGTTGTTCGACATCTGCATAAAGATGATGTAGCCTTATAGCTTGGAGGATCTCACGAGGCCCTCTAGTGGAGTAACATTGCACTGAAGCTTGTTTCCTGTTCCTCTTTAAACTTGCATGGCCAGCTCGTTGTCAATGCCAACCAACTTGTAGTGTAATACAAAAGAAAGTGCATAATACGGGGGACGCTTTGCAATATCACAAACTGGATCTAAATACATTTATGTTAAAGACTGAGTTACAGATGTCTGTGATATCTTGCGTGATATAAAGCCTGTTATGTCACTACATTGCTTTCAGAGTAGATTTATGATTAATGATAATGCTCCCATGTCCTATTTGTCTTAGTGTTCTCAATCAATTCAAACCACTGTAGTGCTTTCTGAATTCATCACATCACTTTTTTATAGAGCAAATGTAGTGACATAATTTAGAGTTCTTTACCTTGGACAGAACATACATGCCTGTGGCTCAAAGAGCAACGTTTGGAGGAAAGAATGAGGCATGTTGCTGCTTTTTATCACTGGGCTATCAAGCAGTGAACAGAGATGTTATGAAAAGTGCTTACTGGGAGAGAAAAAGCTAAGAGGACGGAGTTACAGAGGGAATGTGGACATGCGAGTCCTGAATATGAAGGAAAAGCAGCTCCCTCTTCTTCATTTGCACCTGCGAAGCGCCTCCTGCATCTTTTCTTGCACGTGCTCCATCTTCTCGGCCCACTCCTCGGTCAGGCCCTCCTCGTCGTCTCCGATGACGGCGGCGTATCCCATGAGGGCGATGAGGCCGATGCAGAACAGATATGTGAGGCGTGTGCAGAGGCGCTCCATGGTGCGGCGGTCGCCCTGCGAGTGCTTCAGGTACACCTCCAGGATGGGTCTGCTGAAGAGCTTGGGTTTGCCCACCACGCCGTCGTACAGCGTGTGCAGGTTCTGGTCTCCCAGGTCATTGGAATAGCTGTCTTCGAAGTCGCCCTTCTTGCGTTCGCAGTGCTCCGGCCGCGCCTCCACCATCTCCATGAACTTCCTGAACTGGTTCTTCAGGTTCTCCTCCACGCGGCAGTACTGGCCGTCCAGCGTTTCTTTCTTGATCTGAACCAGCGTGTTGCGGTTCATCTGAGAGAGCTCGTCCAGCGCTCGGTTGACCGAGCCAAACTCACGCTTCAGGGTGCGGATGTCCTCGTCGTCGACGTGGTGCAGCACCACCCGGATCAGGGAACCTGCCACGCCAAAAATGGGGTTGACCACAGCTGCTGCTGAGGAGATGGTGGCCACACACTGGAGCACTTTGACCAGGCCCTGTTTCAGCTTAGCCCGGTCCTCAAGGATCTCCTCTTCCATCATGATGCTCCCGCGCTGCAGATGTTGAGGTCACTGCGTGCAGATGTGGATGTCTGTGGAGAATATGGGAGAAAAAACATCACAGTTTACTATTACTGATGGTTTTAGGATGCTACAGCCACAGTCATCAAAAGAAGGCTTTTTGTTGTTTATGGGACATAAAGCATCATATTTAAGAGCCATCCTATACATTTTTTACACGAGCTGTTAAGGCCCGTCCACACGGCAGCGTCGCATGCTTCAACGGAGACGCTTCCCATTCACTTTGAATGGGGTTACGTTTTGCCAAACTGCATTGTGGTTCCGTCGCGTTGCTCGCTTCAAAAGTTGAGAAAAGTTCAACTTTCCAAGCGTCGACGGAAGGGCCAGCCAATTAAATCATATGCCAGTACAAGCTCTAGCCAATCAAACCGCGTGCTTGTGTGTCCGGGGCGGGAGATTAATGTGATTGGTTGTTGGTCGCGCGACAGACACGCCCACCGGCAAGCTTCAATGCACGCCGGTGTGGACGTACTGTTTATCAGTTCTTTATTCAGTTGCTTTGTTATTAACTGTGGATTTTGTGTTTGAAGGAAGTTTGTCTTTTTTTGGGAGATAAGAATGTTTTGATCACAGTTTACAATAGTATTCTAATGATGATTCCAAATCCTTGACAATTGTATTTATCAGATTCATAGAAGAAAGCAAATTAACGCTTTATAATAATTAGTAACTGATTCTCCCAGTTCCTTTCAGACTGATATATTTTCATACTATTTAGACAGATGCATAGTTAATACGAATCTCACAGCAGTTTGACATGATATTCCACCATGGAAAACAAATGATATTGTAAAAAGTCTGATTTGTAACAGTTGAAGAGAGCATCTTACATCAGATTTCCTCTGCTCAGCTAGCACCGGATTCTGGTCCTGCAGTTGCTACAGTAAGAAGGGACACCGGTCCTTATGAGGGTGATTCCTGAAACAAAAGACAGACAAAGATTCACATGATTCAAATATACCCAACACATTGGATTTTGGCTCATTGTGTCTATGAAACCAGGAAGTGAACAGATTATTCTCCCTTGATGGTTGCAGCTTTCAGCAGTGAAGGAGTTAACAGCCTCTCCTGTGTGACGGAGCTTTATTCAGCACTCCAGCCTTTCAGCACCAGGCTGCTCTCTGTGTGTTCCTATGGGCTGAGCTGATAGCTCCTCAGCAGCAGGAGCGAGCTAAAGGAGTGACGGCATGTTAAGTTGCTAGCAGCAGCTAATGGGCGGGACAGAGAGCTGCAGCAGTACACTGGAGAAACAAATATGCTACAGCTGACTGAGCTGTAAGACTTGTTTATTACCTCACAATAGATACTGTACAGAAAAGGTACATGATTACAAGCAGGTTAAGAGGAGGGATTTGGATGTTTAAAGTCAACTGTATGTGAGCTGCTGAAGGCTACAAGAGGGAGCAGTACAATCTCTTGTTGACACTTGTGTTTGTAAAAACAGCATTATACAGGGCTATTTCACTACAAACACAAGCACAGTGACATCAGCTACTGAGGTAAATGTGGTTCATGGACTCAGAGCACTGAAAAAGAAAAGAGTGCTTGTGTGAAGCACTCTGTTATCTTACACTTCAGAAATGGCTCGGCTGTGTGCTCTGGTACTACAGACACATACCACTGTGAGATAACAAAATACTCACAAAGATACTAAAAACACAGAGGATGACCACAAGGCTGAGCATGTTCAAACATGACCAGAGACTGAAATGAGGAGACAGGTGTGAGTTTCTGTTTTGTTTTTACAGAATCTATTTTTAAAATACCCATGTCAACCAGAGAGGGCAGTCATTTACCTATAACGACCAAACAGCCATAATGTCCGCCCTCTGATTTCAGCACCATCACTGTGGACTGAAAGAAGTGACGCTCAGGAGCAGGATTTAACCCTTTAGATTCTGATTGACTCAAAATGTTGTGTTTAAATGCACAAATCCAACGAAAGAATAGGCATATGTTGGTCTTATTCAAACCCTGGGGTTGACTACACATAAGTAATGTTATAAAATGTTGTAAGATGCTTCTTAAAATAAAACTAGTGCTCAATATTGTCCTATCATAAACTCGGTCTCAGTATTTGTGCTAAAAGACATCTGCTCTGCCCATAATATGCCTTTTTGTTTTGCTTTTTCCCATAATGACTGCGGATAAAATGTGTTTGCTTCGTAATTGATAATTCAAAACCAAAAAATGATCAACAAATGTTTACTTCAATGGGTTTTACTTCTATTATGTGTCCTTGTTTTCACAGAGGATGCTTTCAAAACAGAAACCACTCCATGTCTCACCAGATGACGGCAGACTGCAGGAGGAGATGCAGGTAATGAAAGGGTTAATTACAGTTAATTTGACACATATACCCATTTAAAAATCTTATATTTAATGGTGATATTTTTTCACAGTACTGGTTATTATATTCGATACATCTATAAATCTATAAAAAGTTGAAGCTTTTGGTGACTTGGACAGCTTCCTGCAGCTTCATAATAATCTGCATTACAGAATTAACCCTTTGTGCAAAATAAATGATGTTTAAATGTAATCATCACCTTCAAAGACATGTCTTAACGAGTGAGCTTGATTCATTTGTGCCATTTTTTTTATTAATCTGAAGACAGTTAAGGATTCATGTTTAATCATATTGGTTTTGTAATTAAGTAAGATAATATTAATAAAGGCTAAATAACTAAATACATGTCTTCGTGGGTTAACCAATCACTGATCTGAAGCAACATGGCCTTTAGTGAATTCACTTTCACATCACACCCACATGCATTAGGAAAGTCTTGGCTCAAAATGTTGCATGATTTCAACATGTGTGTGTCTCTATGATTAAACCACCCATAAGAAAATATAAATGTACAGTTATATTGGGAGAAACATTTGACTTAGTGTAAATAAAACAGAGTCTGTCTAATCAGGAAGTGGCAGGCAGCTCTCACCTGCAGTGGAGTGGCCATCTTGAATGTTTTCTAAGATAGCAGCAATGCTAGGCTAATCCACATTTACACATTATATTCTTTTTAAATGATTCCCAAAGTGCGTATTTTATGTTTTCATGACTTATTTGAATGATTTCCTCACACTTCTTCATGTTAAATTACAGTTTGCTCTCTTTTTACAGATCACAGCCTGTTTGGCAGCTGGGACACTTTTACTAAGGAAGTGTACACCCTTGAGGCTGCTGCAGTTTAAACAATAACTATATTAATGAGACTAACATACAACAATGAAGTATCTTCCGGAGTTCTTCTGTTTCGTGAGTACTAAAACAAATAAAACAGCCTCTCTCCTAACAGCTCAGGCCC
Organism: Notothenia rossii; assembly: GCF_949606895.1. Lineage (NCBI taxonomy): Eukaryota > Metazoa > Chordata > Actinopteri > Perciformes > Nototheniidae > Notothenia > Notothenia rossii. The sequence goes on from NC_136905.1 coordinate 14,456,742, forward strand.
AGGCAGCTGCCTTCCTGCCCAGCTATGGCTCCCCCTAGCCGTGCCTCCATGTTTCCTTGTTAATGCACACCATAATGCCCTGACCCACCTTGATCTATTACACAGCAAATACACCAAAATATACCTGAAAACCTCACTTTCTTCGTCTAAATGTGTAGAATATAGCCTCCATCTGCCTCTAAGCCAACATTGAGCAGCATTGGTAACAGCAGAAGAGAGGATTTCTTACCTTTTGAGAGTGGCTATGGTTATACCTCCCTCTCCAAAGTCTCTACTTCGACAGCCTCCTTCTTCTTCCCAGCAATCCCTGCAAAAAAGGACACTTCCATGTAAGTTGAACATGTAGGGGTGATCAAATTGAACTTGACTAATTTGTAAGAGCCCAGAAAGACCTCAAAACCCAGGAATGGCCATTTTGGAACCAAATAGAAATATTCTCTATATTTAAATTTTAAAATCGCATATTAATGGAATTAAACAGCAAAACCCACTCCTCAAATACACCATGTACCACCCCTATGTTTTCCACTTATTATGGTCCATCCAGTAGTCATACAGTTGATACTGAAGGGCGATTGTTAGTTGGTGCGCAGCTGAACTCTCAGGCGCATTTTGCTGCCTGTTGTGCGTTTGCCAAGCCCCAGAGCGTCTTGTAGAGCCTAGAAATAGACCATTGGTTGTATTTATGAATCAATTGGACCCTTTTCTTGTTAACTGGACCAAAAAAACTGGAAGAAAAATATTTTCATGAGTGTAGAATCCAACCAGCCAAAGGGAGCTCTTTGAATCCAAATGGACTTCTCCAAAAGTGCACAGGTGCATCCAAAGGCACAGAGAGGCCTCCAAGGCTTCAGGAGGGGGAAAAAGTAAGCTTGCATTACTTAAAAGGTAATCATAACAACACTTTTCTTTAAATCTTACAAATTTTATGAAAAAATCGAGAGCTACACTCAAATATTTTGGAATTTAAAGTCAATTTTAGAGTAAAATGTACCAAATGGTGCAGCTTGCACTACAGACGGTAGAGTAAATACTTTAACGTGTTTAAAGATTTGAATTACTTAAATATATTTGTGTTAATACTGGCAGTACTATAACATATCCTCAACAGTTGTAATTATGTTCTATTGGACCAACAGAAGCAACCAAAGAGTCAAAACCTGAGCTACAAACGCACCCATTCAATGCGCCAAAGTAGTCTGGTCCTTTATCCAAACCTGAACAAGCAGTAGGCCTAGTTCAGTCCTGCAGCATAAAAATGGTAAAAGCTCCAGAAAATCCAGTGGATGCTTGTGTGGGGGATGACGATGACGACGACGGTTGAAGCTGTTTTACCCTAAATAAACCTCTATGCAAATTATGTTGGCAGCTGCCAGCAAAGCGTTAAAGGACAATCCTGTTCCCCTCAGAGCCTGTGATGTCTGTGATGTTTACGTCGTGTATTACAACAACACGTAGTAGCCACACATATGATGGGCGTCTGCCTCGTTGCGTGTCCAGACCTGATATGAGCCTCCAGGTTAAAGACCCCGTGTCCCCTCTATCTCTTTCCCTGTGAGATGCCAAGCCTAAGGCAACAGCAACACAACAGAAGCACTGTCCTCGCTATTTGTAGTGGAAGACAAAATAGAAATGAAAGGCGAGTGAATTCCGTTAGAAATGACAAAGACCTTATTATCTGCTCAGAAACGACCGTCCACAACTCATGCTCGGATGTATTCTTGGTAAAAAAAAAAAAAAAGACAGGCGCATGTGTAGCCCATCAGTCAATACTCCCACAGCCGGAGCTCCAGCCGGACGCGCGCCTGTCCTCATTGTGCTTTTTGCCGCAGCAGCTGTCAAACAGATCATATTTCAAACTGAAGTGCGATGAATAACCTACTCACAGATCCTATATGGTGCTGTAATAACCGCCCTTGTGCAACATCAGCTGTGAGTCGGTCGGCGGTCAAAATGCGTAATGTTCAGGTTGGACAAACAGCTTCTGTTGCAAGACGATCTGTCTTTTTTTTCCAGCTGGTGGCAGGAGGAGCGCTCTGTTGACATCAATAACGATCTCTGCAGGCAGTGAGTATACACATCACAGGAAAGAGGTGTGGGTACAAATACATCAAAATACTCCTATTAACGTTAATTATATTGAAGGCCTATTTGGGTAAAATATATAGCACTGAGCATACTGTATTGTTGTAATTGACATTACAAAAGCCTAATATTGTCTGATTTAATTAAATGTGTGATTTGTGTGAATTTTAAAATAAAAATTAATATATGGAAATACTGTTTGTCTTTATTGTGCGGAATTTCCAGAAAAAGATACAGAGAAAGCTTTATTTAAAGTGGACCTATCATGCTATATTTGAATAATATAGTGTAGGACCATACCTATATAAGGTATATTTATACGTTTTATTTTTCAAAATACCAAACAGATCATGCATTTTGTCCATTCCTCATTTCGCTCAATTTAACACTGCCTTTGCATGGGCTGATTCTGTGAGAACAGCACTATCTAGTGGCCTGAAATATGTACTCCAGCGTCTCCATCGCTTTCGAACGGCAATGTCCGTGGCTTTCTCCTCCTGATTGGTGGAGTTGACCCAATAGCCGTAGCGCCACTTTTGTGACGTCATAGAAGTGTTCAAATCTGGATCAGTCTGTATCAGATCCGTTGCAGCCCCTTTTTAAGAGATTTGGGTATGGAGGAAAATAGAGAGGGTTGTGTTTTCTGACACTTGGTGAGTTCCCTGGAACACCGGGGACACACATTCATGTATAAAAGACGTACAAAAGTGCATTTTGCATGATAGGTCCCCTTCAATCAGGGATCATTTTGCTTATTTTTTATCTGAAGTGGCCATGTTGCCACAGAAGCTGTTACATTAGTACATTAGTTTTAGAGGGCCTCAGAATGTATGTATTCAATCATATGATAGTAACAAAAAGTAATGGTATGATATGTTAAAAGTATAGTATATTTCTTCTGATATTATCGACATAGGCTACTATGATGTTTTTCTTTTTAAATATATATTCCACATATACGTTTTTTCAGATTTTTTCAACATACTATACTAAGACTTTTTTTCCGGCAATTTAAGCTGTTTTTTTGTCATTTATTCTACATATACCATAATTTATTTTTGTTTAAATTATTAGACACATATACTATATACGTTTTTTTTTTTTTAAGTTGTGACATACTATACTTTGGCCTTTTCATTATGTTTTGACTAATCTATAACTTAATTCAATATGCTATATTACTTTTCTCACATTTTCTGACATGCTTTCCTTTTATAATTTTCTCATATTTCTGTGCCACTATCCTATGACATCCTGTAGCCTACTACTTTCTTTCCTCTCTTTCGACACTATACTCGGTCGTTTTATCTGATAATTCACTTATTTATTACAAACATCCTAAAAAAGCCAGTGAAGTATGTCCTCATTAGACAAAGTAATTTTCAATGTCTTTAGAAATGTCAAAGTATTGTACAGCATGCCATTAAAAGACTATCGAACAATTGCATTTAAATTATCTTTGTCATTTAACATGTTTTTTTTTTAAAAAGCAAAAAAACTAGTCTTCCAGTATTTGTTATTTTTTATTTACACAGAAATGTTAAGCACATAATTTGAGCACTACCTTAATTGTAGTTACATATGTTTGACTCCAGGGGCGCTATATTAATGCAGATGCTGTTACATGAGTACTACTTATAAAAAGCTTTACATCGCCCCAGAATATATTCATTTAAATCACTTGCAGTCATACTTTCCCACGGGCATGCAATGCAGCATACTAAAGCATGTTATAATGAAGAAAATAATAAAAGGGTGATCAATTTGAATCAAAGTGACATAAATGCACTGTTGATTTTAGGGTGAGTGCCAGAATTCAACTATGAAGAAAAACACAAATTAATGATTTCAAACATTAGGGTGCATACTATTTGAATCATATCAGAAGACCTGAGACCAATATCAACATCAGTACAAACTGTCAAAAATAGTATTTTTAATTTACAATATCAATATTTAGATCATAGAAAAGGTATCAACAGCTTCACTGTCTCTCAGCTGCACATGATACCTCCACTGTTAGAGTGGGACTCTCCCCTGCTGGTTCCCAGTGTTTCTCTGGACGGCTCCATGTTCTGGAGTTGAGGGTACTGTGTGGGCTCCGTCTGGTGGTCAGCATTTTTTCGGGCATAGTACCTCCTGGACGCGGCGCTCCATGCCTCCCTCTGCAGCGACTGAGACTCTTCAGTCTGCGACCTCCTTCCCTCATCGACAAAAGAGATCGGCTGGGAAAACCGGTTATCGGTAATGTGGGCGAAGGGGCCAGACCTTTGGGGGAAAGGGGCTGACCGTGAAGGGAGGAAGTTGGGCCGTGGGGGGAAGGGGCCCGAGCGTGAGGGGTTTGCCTGCTGGCGGGCTACTTTTCGGGCATAGTAGCGTTTGGAAGCTGCTCTCCAGGCGGCCCTCTTCAGTCTCTGAGCCTCCTCCTCCCGCTCAGATGTCGGCACGCCCTGATTTCTGTTCCTGAGGAGGTCAGAAAGGATCACCCAGATTAATTGTTTTAACCCTTATCCAGCCTGTTATGTGACATAACATATAATGTCATCATTTCTTTATTTTAATGTTACAATCTCAAGGCTACCGACTGCATTGCATTCTGACTAATTGAGGCTATGTTTTAATAATAGTTAAAAGATTAGCCGAATATCCAATTAGTGGATCAAGAGAAAACAAATCAATAACTGCAACAATGGAGTCATCATTTAAGTTATTAATCAAGTAGAGTAAAAAAAGTAATATGTAAGGATTTTTTAAATGTTATAACTTTGGGTTCTGTAATAAATAAACATTCATGGTAAACCTCTTCTCATGTTTACAGTCTACTATTGAACTGTCCTATCTAATAGAGGCAACAATGCCCAATACATATACATTACATATGGATACATTGAAATAAGAGAAATAAAAAAGGAATTTGAAAAGTGTCTTTCAAATTGAGATGGGAAAGTGTTGGTATAAATTATTCATGAAATATCAGTATTGAAAATAGTCCTCAGGTGCCACAGTTGAACATGCTGATTTAAAAAAGTAAAACTATGAACTATTAAAAACAGAAGTATACAGAATATAGTTGAAATAATTATCCAAAGGAAGATAAATGCAGGGACTTGGGGTTGACTTCTAGGTACAAATCTAAATTAGTTAAATTGTCTTGCATTCATTTGGCTAATCTGAATTAATTAACTCACCTGAGGTCTTCTTCGTGAGGGTTGTAATGTCCTCCTGGATCTGCATGAGGTCTCTCCCCAAACGTTCTTCTTTCTGTGTTCTCCATTTTGTCTTAAGGGATCAGAAGGAATAAACAATGTCTCAGTCATACAACGCCACAGACAATGACAGATTTAGACAAGCTTTGTCTTTACAAGGCTGATACACAGAGCTGGGTCTTATTTGAAAATAATTCATAACTTTGCATAATCTCAAAGAAATACAGATTTTAAAAAGCCACTTTGTTAAACATATTTTTAGTTTTTTTACAATAAGCCAACATTCTTGAATGCAATAGTGAGGAGTCTTGACTCAGCCATAAAAGTGCTATCCCTATTTAATAACAATGTAATAGTTTAAATTAAGCTACAGTCAGGACCTTTATATATACAGTCTATGGTCAGGACATATCTGACGAGAGTCATGTATTATTTCAAGTAATCAAGTATTTTTATGCCAATACTTGATTATTTTGAAGTCTGACGCCCAGTTACAAAACGTGGCATTGGTGCAACATAAAACAAGCATGAATTGAGAGTTAATTTGGTTTATGTAACGTTGTAAATATTCATGTTGAATAGGATAAAAGGTATTTTACCTTTTTCAGTTGGGCTCTCATTGTCGTGACACTGACTGCCTGTGTTCTCCTGATGCTCCTCGAATCTCTCGTCACTAATTTCCCAGTTTATTAAAACTGTGTCGATATCACACGGCTCCTCTTTGATGACGAGGCTGCTGGGAGATGTAGGCAGATTCCTGGTTTCGTCAAACACACCTGAAGTCTCTGAGGAGTGGGATGTGCAGGACTGGTCCAGACCCACTCTGCTGGGGGAAGATGGAAGAGCCGACTCGTGGCTTTGGGAGGACACGTGTGAGGGGGGTCTGGCAAAAAGACCCACTGTGAAGAAAAACAGCCATATTGTTTATATTTGAAAATATGATCTGGAGCTTTTCACAGTTCTCAGACAAGGCAGGTGTCAAGCCCAGTCTGTAAATAAGATAGGGGTAGCACCTCTAAACTTTCCACAAACGGGAGAACTAAGGTTGGATAAAGTAAAAAACGTGAATTAAATATTATAAAAAACATCTAAAGACTGCCCTGAAGTTTAGGTCGCCTTCCTCTTACTGAGTTTACCTCACATAATTCTCAAAAAAATAAATAAAAGCCTATTTCTATTTTATTTTATTCAGCAGTTTTTTTTCAAAAGTCCCATTTCTTTCAAAAATGTCCACGTCATGTGACAGTGAGTCCAAGTGCAACCTGATCCATAGTGATTGTATGTTGAATATTCATACTAAAACGGTACAGTAGTTATTATTATTTTAACCATGAATCTAAGACATACAACAGCAAAGTATGGTGGCTCTGAAGGTCAAAACACAACACACGCTTACTTTTACTCCAATACATTTGGTTTAATAATGTGGAATATAAACACATTAGACTTTAGTGACACTTGGAGTATCATTCACAATTTTCTCTGCAGCACACAAAGTAATTAAAACTAGCTGCACCTTAACCAGCTTGGATGACAATTTAATGGATCAATAATTATAATCAAAACACAATATATTACTCCAAAATGAACCTATCTGCATAATAAGGGCTTTTGTATATTTACTCGAGTAACCTTTTGATTGCAGGACTTTTATACCTGTCACAGTCAGAGTATTCCTACATTTAGGTGCTTCTACTTTGACAAGATCTGTACTTCTCCCCCCTCTGGTGTTGCTCTAAAACTCGAATATGAACTTGTGTTTACTTACATATGTCACACTCCTGCTGCTCTGCTCGCCTCTGAGGGTGGCTGCAGCTCTGTGGTTCACCGGAGGTCTGAGATCCGAGGAGGCTGTGCTCTTTTCCAAACCCCCCGCAGACGCATCCGGGTGTTTGAAGCCCCTGCAGCTCCTGCTCAACCTCCGTCAGCCTGCCCTGAAGCCGCTCGATCTGTTTGTCCCTGTCGGCCACCGTCCGCTGGTACTCCCGAGACCTGGCGCTGTTGACACCGTACAGCACGTTTATTATCGAGTCCACTGCCAGCCTGATGGCGTTTTCCACCACAAGAGCTTCCTCATCGTGCATGTGTGGGTGCATAGTCTTGTTTTTGACCAAATTCATCTTCACTATCAGGTTAGCAAACTGTTAGGAGAGCGTCAAAGAGGATCAGACGCTGAGCTCGATGAGAGTGCACAAACGTTGCTTAAAGGTAATAAAGTCCCATTAAAAACTAGATTTAAAGGCTTTCCCGTGGTGTAAACAAGCGTCAACACTACAGAAGTGTCTTTAGCTAACGTTGAATCAGCAACACTAGCAGGTTTGCTTCCTGTGTCATGTTCTTCTTCGGCACATCGCAGTCTCACACAGCGCCCCCTGGTGGGTCGTATGACTGCTCATACTGGTATTATAGAGCCTTATTAGTGATTGTATGGACATAAACAATATTGGTATTAATCTATGGTATTAATTGATAATGTAATCATTGTTTAAAATAAGGGTACAACCTCCCATGTGTTTTGCATCACATGCTCCAAACAATCAACATAATAACTCAGAAGTGTAAGGTCACCCCCCAGCAATCATCAAAAAGACATGATTCAAGCACCTCCAGAAATACTGATTGAAATTATTATTTATTGATCTCGTTGAGAAATGTATTGATCTCCTTGGGAAATTGTATATCCTGAGCATCTTCAAAACAGTACTTTCCTCTCAAAATACATTTGTAGTTTATTCTCATCCTTTATCTTCTTTAATAAGTGAAGATTAAGTAAAATCACAGGCAAATAAAACTTTTTTTTGTGTGTTTAAAGTCAGCCGTTCAAACCACGCTCATTCAGGTCATTACATGCGGTCAGTGTTGCTAATGTGTCAAGTGTAACATATGTAAGTAAGCCAAAGCAGAGGGAGTGTATACAACAATACAATCCAACTGGTTCATCTATGATGCAGGAAATTCAAACCATAAAACACACACATACTTGCAAAATAAAAAGTGCTATCTGGGACAGGTCAAACGTGTGTATGCGGGTACACAAGCATCAAGACTGATTTCTTTTCCTGCAATGCAATATAAAGCCATTATAGTCAGACACATTTGGATGAACCAACTGACAGGAGCATTTTGTATTTTTAACTCTCATCTTCTTGCAGGGAATCAACAATTTGCTGCTTCATCTGGATACTAAAACAGGAGCAAAGCCTTCTGCTGTTTTGTTGAGAATGCAGTAATCATTACAGTAACACGGTGGACTGTTTGGTAAACTGCACTCTGGGCTCTGGGTCGGATCCTCACAGCCAGAGTCTGCACAGCTGATGTTTAGGAAATCTTCAGGTGGAGAGGAGGCAACTTCTTTCTCTCCAACGCCGACCCCCCACACAGAGGAAGGGAGCTGGGTGTAAGACGTGTCTCCTGGATAGATCATGGAGGGGAAGCCTCATCCACACCTGTGTAGGAGTCGGGAGGGCTGATAATTTATTCCGGCAAATGACTCAGACCTACTAATTGACCTAACAGAAGTTATTGAGTCTATGTAAGTTTACTGCTTGGCTCAGATCCACCAACGTCAGCAAGATCTCACCTCTATTAACTCCTGAAGAACCAGGTTCAATTAACTGCTGTTTCAATTCAGACGACCCGCTAAATCTGCTTGAGCGATCCCGAAGGATTTTGATATCAGTAATGAGGTGTGGCCCTACCTAAGTGTGAGTTTGGCAGTGTGCAATCTTACATTTTAAGCAGGAGAGGAGAGCGCAGATGTATTTTAAGTTGTCCCAATCCAAAAGGTGGGATCAGTTTATTTGAAGAAAAATTGGTCCACACTTATTCAGGGTTTCTACCTTCTCTCGTTACAACATGACAATCCTACAAAACATATCATGCTGTGGTCATGTTCTAATATGCAACCCTAATTCACAGTTTTATATTTATTACAGTATATTGTAACTTCAACTGCCCAATTCCGTTGTAATATTTAAATCTACCGATAGAATTTAGAGGCATCTCCTCATATCTCCGGTGGTCTCTCTGCCAGTGTCTTTATGCTCAAAAACAGGACAGAAAAAGCTAAATAAACCTCCTCCATACCCATATTTGTGGAAACTGGGCATGGCCTCTGATGTACAGGACTGGACAGGACCAGACATATTCTATGGCTATGGCATAAGACACACCTTCCCATGTTTGTGTAAAAAGGTCATGACCTCTAGTGTGCAGGACTGGAAAATATTATTCTCGGCTATGACATAACCACCTTTTTGGGGCCTCAGTCTATTTCTCCTTAAGTCAGGAGCCCCCCTCCCTGTGTACTGCTGTGAGGGAAGAGGGAAGAAACTGTCTCTCTTCTCTTATCAGTGACACCCATACACCATAATAAGCCTCAATCTCAATTAAGTAAACCACTTGTGTTTTGTTTATACTGTAAATATAGAAAATCATAAAATATGAAGCATTTTCATTGTGGGTTATACAAGAATATATGTGATTATATTAACTTTAGTTTTATATTCAACCTAATATGGAGACCTCAACACCGGGTAAACCAAAATAGGAGCTATGACCCTGAGTGAAGGTCAGATGGACTGTAGGGTTGTGGTACTCCACGTTCTCTTCTGGCTCCTTTGTAATGGGTTTCGGCGCAACAATCACATCATCGGTTGTCAAGATCTCCTCAGTTTTGTATGCTAACACATACTTGCCTTTAGGTGAAAGCCATTCCTAAAAAATCAGAACCATGGAGATACATTAGGCGTGATAAAGTCATTTTCACTGAAACATGTAGTAAACGTACAGCTAATGTTAAAATTAATCACAATTATATATTCATAATTAATACATTGGATCAATTGAGTTGATATTTTTTAGCAATGTTGTCTGTTGGTCAGTAAACGACTAAAATATCTCAGCATGTGCCAGTGCTTTGATATTTGGTTCAAATATTCATGGTGGACTAAAGGTAATCCCTAATGATCCCCTGACTTTTCATCCAGGTCAAAATCTTATTTATTTAATCCACAACTTGCGTGTATGTTGAAAGACAAAGAAAATCAATGGCATTCCTTTGACATTGTGTTTAGTGTTAGCAAGTAAACACAAAAAACTAAGATGATCATGTTGAATAGTGAAACTGCCAATCATCTGCATGTTAGCATTTTCATTCTGAGCAGGGAAGTGTAACACTGTAATGCATTTAGCAGAAAGCACTGCGGTGTCTAAGTACAGCCTCACAGAGACACTAACTTCCCTATTCCCATAAAGATTATTACACACACTCTTTTAGTAAACTGGATTTCCCTTGAAAATGTTGTTAACTAACACAGCAGTTGAGTAGTAAGGAAATTGCAAAATGTAAAACTTATGTCTTGTTATTTCTTATATACTTTGCATCATTTTGTTTCCAAGTATTTCAGACCATTGTATAGCAAGGGTAATTCCAATGTGGTAAAGTTGAAATTGAATTAAACATTGTGTTAACAACAGACATCTGGACTACATTTCCTACCTAAAGTAGAGACTGTTGTTAAGATTAAGATTAAAACTTAGTAATATAATTAGTAAGTCATACTACAGAGATGACTGTTAGTCTATAAGGGGGCTGGTGAATTTTTTTGCATTATTCTACAAAGCTATTGATACAGATCTTTGAGACTCAGACTCAAGTTATTCATAAAATATACACATAGCGCAATACAGCCAAGAGCAGACTTAACATGTACAATATATCTGAATATCAGTGACAGTCAGTGCTGCAAAACCTTTTGGATACTGAAAGAGTGTCATGTCACCTTCTTCTGCTTCAGTTTTCCAGCATGTCGATGGACTCCATTTACTCCAAATTCCATCATATTCAGCATGATTAGTTTGAGATCTCACTTTCATGCAATATGTAGCATCTGGTTTGAGTTCACCTCACCTTGGAATCGGTTCATACATCTTTTGTGAAGTAGCTTTAAGGGTCTGGGGAAGGGTTAAAACAATAAAACCAATTTATCATTTTTAGATATATCACACAGTATAGCAAAACATGTTGTCAAAGTATTATTTATGATACTGGTCTTACCTTGCTCTCAGTGCTTTGAGACCTCCTGAAGTAAGAGTTCAAAGTCAAGGACAGTATTGAGGTACAGGTGATCTTCGTACCCACTTATCCAGGTGATGTTGAAAGTCTCTGGTGTTTCTTGGACCTCAGGTTTATCCGGTGGTTTCAGCTGAACGGATTACAAACACATTTATAAAAACATAAACCATGTGAATCCTCCCAATATATACAACCCATTTTGTAAAACAGCTATTTCCTATTATTTGATGTTGGTATCTCTCCCTAATATAAGTAATGTACTGTAAAATATCCTAGTTTCTTGATGTTCTGTAATGTTCGAATATCACGCAGGCATGTTTGAAAAAAGACATCAACACACATATGGGTCACTCTAGCATCAGTTATAAGTTACAATAAACTCATACTTACTGTTATCTGATGGATGAAAGTCCTGTGTTACAGCATGACAACCAGATTCATGACAAAGAGCTATGTCATAAGAATAATCACCGCCTATATATAAGCCTTCCACTATTTTACAGACACAACTGTAAGTCTGATTTCTCTTCACAAGTGGACAGTGGTAAGTCGGCCTAGAACTTCAAAAAAAACAAAAGACCAGTAATGGATGAGTTTGGCACGACAATAATTGCAGTAAAAAGATGGTAACATTTATCCATATAATCCTGCAATAAGTGCAATTACCCCCAAGTAACAGTGTTAGTGAAAGTCAGGATGTAGCTGGTGTTTGTCTGTCCCACGGGAATACCAGTGATGTTGACGACACAAGTAACTGTGTCCCAATAGTACGGTGGCTGGGAAGTGCAATGGACAATTACAAAGTGTGAAACACTTTAACAAAGCTTGAGACAAATTTACATTTTATAAAACAAAATTACATTAGCAAAAACACTTTTACCAAGGATAAAACAATTTAACATTAACAAAAACAAATTAACAAAATGCAAAACACTTTAGCATTTCCCGAAACACTTTAACATTTCCCGAAACACATTAACATTTCCCGAAACACATTTACAAACCAGAATCAAACCGGAAGTGACTTGACGTGACGTGACGTGACCATAGGACGTGACGTGATTGGCTCAAATTTAAATTTGTTTTGGCGGAAAGACCGAAGGTGCGAGTGTGTTTCATATACAGTCTATGGTGTGTTTACGTTCGGTAAACATGTTTTGTCCGTTTTGTAAACTTTAATGCACACTTGCTTTTGCTGATTGTTGGAGCTGCTAATTATTATATTTTTATTGGAACTATTCATAGCAGAACAACCAGGCCGATCCTATAAACTTTTCATGGAGTACAGAAACTCAAAGTCAAAAGAGAAACAGTCTTTTAACTGTGGGAAAGGAAGACTTAAACAAGAAAAGAGACGAGTCCAGGTAAGCTGCATTAACCGTTTCATAGAAATCTCAGTGTCTCTGTGTGTGTCATTACTTATATCTCTGCTATTTTACTAGATAAACATAGGAATGATGTCGCCACAAGGAGTTGATTTAAAGCCTCGGAGAGGGAAAACACTCCCGTTGTTTACAGACCCGGAGGTAGCAGCACCTGCTATACTGGAACGAGCTGTCCAGAAAATGAAAGCCTTTAACAAGGACATGGATGAAGGACCGTACGTCCTTTTGTATCCAGACTGCTCAGAGGTTGTCAATGTGCCTGGTTCAGAAAAGCCATTCACATTGGCAGAATATAAAAAGGACTTAGGAAAGGCATATGCCAGGATCACCCTTTTCATTTGCCTTGAGAAACATTTTAGAGGAGGTTTGTGGATGTTATTATTCAATATTTTAATTGTTTACATGTTAACATCCTCTACTGCAGCATACATAATAATGTGTTGAACGTTTTGCTTTTACTACAGGGGATGATACCTCAGACTCTGATTCGGATATTGTCATCACATCTAGGAGCACAGCTGAATTCAATCAGGCTGACACTGTGGTGCGTAAATGATTTTATTTTAATGTTCATTTATTTATTTTTCATATACATTTGATTTTAAGCAGGAAATCTATATTCTGGTAAATATTTTAGAAGAACCAACTTGGCAGTTACAATTACTATCAGAAACACTCACAACGTTTCACTGTTGATAGACATATGTGGTAAGGGAACAATAATGGAAGCTGTTGATAATTGTACACTTTTACTCTCAGGTATTTGAATTTGAACCACGAAACAAAAGTACTCCAAAACACAAACCGGAAAATGAAGGGTAAGTTTGTACTTATTTTTACAAAATAAGTAATTTATCTTTAAGTGGATGATAAGAATAGGCCACAGCATTTTCTCTGGTGAACATGGATACAAAAATACCATACATGTCATGTTTAATCTAATTTCAAACAAAAATAATCTGTTATTTATAAATCTTATGGTTCCTCCTACCTCTAAATGTTACTTAAAACTCAACTATACCCTGTATCATGAAGTTAATAATTTTATCAATTTTATCATGTTTCAGGAAGGCACTTGGACATTCATCCACAACTCAGCCTGGACAGGTATTGAGGCAGATTGTGGAAGCCTGATGTTTCTAATGTTCAGTGTTGTTTTGTTACAGAAATTTGTATTTGTATTTCAGATAGTAATATCTGATACTGAGGATATGGGTCCACCCAAAACAAATACAGACAAGACTACTTGCCACAGGTAAGTACAAATGTTAGTAACTCACTTACACGAGAAAGACATTTTTGTTTGTAAGATGTTTTAACATGGGAATGATCACTTCCTAACAGTACATACACAGACCTGTATGCACCATGTGTTGAAGAAGAGGACGAAGAGCTGGTTGCAGTCAACATGACGAGTTTATTGGACACTGAAATGTAAACGGACAGCTATTACAGTGACATTACATTTTTTTTCTCTGTACAATATTTCTGGTACAACATTTTTTTTTTAAAACTGTTTGTGCACTCTCTGGAATATCCACTAATAAGGTCACTTTTTTTCCTTTACAGGGAGGAGATGAACATTACATTACCTGCCATTATTGCTAACCTCTCACAGCCTATTGATCATGGAAGAGTCAGCCGGTTCAACATTTCAAGGGCTAATGTTTGGGATGGAGCAGTCAGAGGTTTCAAGCGTACATCGTATTCAGAAAACTGTGACATGCTGGTAAAATTCACTGATGATGTTGGTGTTTTCGAAGAAGGAATTGACTCAGGTGGTCCCAGGAGAGAGTTGTTATCTCTACTGATGAAGAATCTGAAAGACCGGCCCATTTTTGATGGGCCAGACGGACGCCGCTTCTTGGTCTACAATGCAAATGGTATGCATACGGTTAGAAGTGTACTAATACAATTGTTAATGATCATTAACCATATATATCACATGACATATGATTTGTTGCTTGAACAATTTTTTCCAAAACGTTGAGTTTCATTACAGTACATTAAAGTATATACTAAATAAAGTTTTAATTTTGCAATATGAATACCTTTATTCACAGCTGTTAGGGAAGATGAATACTACTTGGCAGGAAAGATGATTGCAGTGTCAGTTGTGCATGGAGGTCCAGGGCCACATTTTCTGTCAGAAGATCTTGTACATTATCTTGCAGGCCAGCCTTCATTCAAAGCAACAGTTGATTTAATAACTGATGAAGAAGTAGGGAAAGCTTTACAAGAGGTGAGAATTGCATACAGCAACAGTGTGGTAGGGTGGATTATTATGTAGTTCCTGCAGTATTTTGAGACATCTTTACTTTACCTTTATCACATACACCGAATTGGCTTCATTTTTTGTTTTGTGATCAGAATCAGAATACCCTTATTAGTCCCACAGAGGGGACATTTACATTGTTGGAGCAGAATAGAGCCAAAGACAACTTAATGTTACCTAAGAAGAATGATAAAAAAACTAGTAAAGATACACAAACACAATTTACAAAAAACACATCCTGTAATAGAGGATTTAGCAGCCAGGTATATATTGTACAAGGATAGTAGTAATAGTAATATATAAATCTTGCAATGGAAAAAAAATGGCAAGAATATACAGTACATGCAGTTATTGACTGGATTGTTTATATCCATTTTATAATCTTCAGATTGAGAATGCTGCCTCAGTGGATGCCTTGCGAGAAATGACCATGAGACACAGCACAATGTTACAGACAGCAGGTTGTCTGAGACATGTGGCTTCTGTTGAAGGAAAGAATGATATTGTGTCAGACTACCTCCAGTGGTACATTATTGGCCGAAACTCCTCTGTAATTGAGAGGTAAGATCATATTTGTATTCATGTGATTTTTTTTTAATGTATGTAAGAATTTTTTGTTTAAAATTCCTCATGGTCCCCCTCTTTGGTTTATTCTATGTTTATCTGTTAGCAATTAGTCAGTGTCAAAATGTGTGCCTGTGTAGTATAACTGATATGGGACGTCCGTCTCTCCTTTCCCTGCCTGTCTTGTGCCAATCTTTAAGTGCTCATGCCACCCCCCCCTTGTTTTAGGTATTAGGTTATTTAAATGTGACTTTGTGATGAAATATTTTTTTTGTTCACTCTTCAGATTCAAGGAGGGTCTTTCAGCCCTTCAGTTTTTAAACGCACTACAGCAGCACCCTACTCTGCTGGCCCCGGTCCTGTGCCACTCTGAAAAGCGACTTACTGCTCTGGAACTTGAGCGACTCTTCAAGCCTGACCTCAGTCCACCAGGGAGTAACAGGAGGCTTAGGGAAAGTCAAACTTTGGGCTACTGGGCAGACTATCTCCTCGATTGTGAAGGTTTGTAAATCGCTGTTTTTATAACTATTTCAGGAAACACATTGCCAAAATGTATCTGAACATGTTTTCTTTGCAGAAAGCCAGACTGCTGTGTCTTTGGAAGATGTTTTGATGTTTGCGACTGGGCTGACTTCACTTCCCCCATCTGGATTTGAACCATCGCCAGGAATAGAGTTCCTTGATGATTCTCCATTCCCAATGGCAAACACATGTTCCAACACATTAAAACTACCTCTCCTTGACGCATACAATGTGTTTAAGTCCCAAATGGACTTTGGAATGCAAAATTCTCCAGGATTTGGCTGTTTTTAAGTCATGTGACTGGATGACCCATAGAGTACAGACTCTATGAAGGTTTTTCATAGAGTAAACACTCTATAAAGGTTGTTCATAGTTGTTGTTGGATGTGAACGTGTTTTTTTTTCTTCTTACAGCTCATGTTGTCCATTTAGTTTGGGACAAAATCAAAGTATTGTTCTATACCTATACAATTTTTATAAATACTCTGAACTTTGCTATACATATTTCACATTGCCACCCATAGCTTCTTTGTTGTAAATCAGTCATTCATTCTCAGGTTTCCAGTGAGTCCACATGGTTGAAATAAGACTTATACAGAAATGTTCTTTCTGCACACAATTACACACACAACATAACCTTGTTTGTGCTTGCTAATTGGAGCGTTGTTTGTTGTTATTCCGGTTATATTTTATAATGATTAAGATATTTATGCTGTGATTTGGTGCTGTATAAATGACATTGAAACAAATATGGTGATTGGCTGGAAACAATGTTCATTTCAAAATGCTGTTTTTATTTAAAAATGTATGGGAATATCTTTTTTCTAAATAGGACCAGTCTTCGGATGAACAGGTACCATAATCATTTGGATACGTCACAGGGGAAAGAGTAAATGCAGTCTGACAAACCATGAAACCAAGCATTGTTGAGCCCTGAAATCTGATTTGGAGTGGTGAAACAGTGCTACTGTACTTCTGAATACCTTTTCGATTACTTTATAACTGAGCATATTCTTTCAGCTTCATGTACAGTTCTGATGCAGTCTCCCAGTTCTCTGGCTTCTGTAGGTCATTGCGCTCCATAGCAAAGTCCAAGTACTCTTGCATGTTTTGGTCCCCACATGGAGCTATTGACAGGCTTGTCTCAGGAACAGCATCCAATTCTGCCTGTTCAATCTCAAATCCACAGTCCCTGGAGCCAAATCTATGTTAAATAGAAGATATAGTATTTATTTACATTTAAGATAAAAACACAAAGAAGTATCAATCCATCACCAATGTATTACTTGTGTGGCAAGTAGTACAGTTCATTGGGCACTCCTCCTGGACATGATGCTGTTCTGGAAGGGCGAATCCTGTGACTGTTCCACAGTCTCACACACTCATCCAAGTCCTTCTGAATAACATCAACGAAGCAGAATCTCAGAAGGCACTGATGCTCGTGACTCCCGTTGAAGTATCCAGCATCTCGGAGGTCTGCAAATAGCTCCATCCAGAACTGAGACCTATAGAAATTGATATATTTTCAAGTGAATTATTAAGCAATATACAACAATTCTACAAATTACATTAAAAGGTTACCAGTAAAATCAACAACAAATCATTGAGTGTCTATTTCATAATTTATTTGCTTCACAACCTATAGGGCCTACGTCCCCTCAGGGGCCGCTGTTCAATCCAAAACCCACGCTTAGATGTTCACAGTTTCTAACTTTATTTCTGCCAAAAAGAAGTTCTAAAGAAAGGCCTTGTATAGTCTGGGTCATAGACTACAGGCTATATATTATATCTATTATAATAAAAACTGATACACTTTAGCTAAGCAAATGTTGTTTGTCTGACAGGGTTGGCAAGTAATAGAAAATAATGATAAACACTTACCTTCCCTTTCTTAATATGGACCACCAGGACTCAATGCGCTGATTAGTCATGGATGTGCCATACATGTGGCTGGACGCTCCAGAGTAGTAGTCATGGTGATGGTGACGTAGGGTACACTGAATTGCAGCCATAATTCCGTTCTCCGTGCCACAATCAGTCCGCAGCCTCATGGGGATGACACCGAGGGTTCGCACACATTTGAGGAAATATTGAGCGATAACTCTTGGGTTATTGTTTGTTGGACCACATTCAAGCCATAGTACTTTACGTGAAAATCCATCTATGCATCCTGAAAGGGCCACACTGAATGGCTTAAGTTTGTCATAACCGTCAGCATGCCACATATAGTTCGGTCCCATTGAGTGGTAGGTTCTCCTTATAAACCTTCTGCGAGATCTCCTCTCGCAGCCTCGAGGGTTAAGCTCCCGGAGCAAATTCATAACATCATCTCTCTTCACTCGAAGACTGTACTTTTGTTTTAGTGCCTGCCACATTGTTCGGTATCCAAACAATTGTCCAGGTCCACGAAGTTCCAACCTGATGGCGTTAATTACAGCGATTTGAGAGGAATAACCCTTTCTGCGGTAAAACCCGGCTTGATTCAGTTTGCTTTTAAGAGTCCGCAAACTGATTTTTACACCGTGAAAGGTAGACAAAATGTCCACGATTACAGCATACGAGTGACCTTCATTAAAATATTGCACGCAATGATGCAAGATATCTGGTCCTTCTGTCTGATCCGTGTCCTTTAAACACTCTAGAGATCCTCCACACGAAAGGCAAAACCGTGTCACTTGTTCCAGGTTGTTTCCACAAAACGGACAAAACATGTTTACCGAACGTAAACACACCATAGACTGTATATGAAACACACTCGTACCTTCGGTCTTTCCGCCAAAACAAATTTAAATTTGAGCCAATCACGTCACGTCCTATGGTTACGTCACGTCACGTCACGTCACTTCCGGTTTAATTCTGGTTTGTAAATGTGTTTCGGGAAATGTTAATGTGTTTCGGGAAATGTTAAAGTGTTTCGGGAAATGTTAAAGTGTTTTGCATTTTGTTAATTTGTTTTTGTTAATGTGAAATTGTTTTATCCTTGGTAAAAGTGTTTTTGCTAATGTAATTTTGTTTTATAAAATGTAAATTTGTCTCAAGCTTTGTTAAAGTGTTTCACACTTTGTAATTGTCCATTGCACTTCCCAGCCACCGTACAATAGGCAGTCACACATGAGTATCCATCAACTATGAAAGTGGGAAGAAAAAAGATTTAATCGCCATGTACATTTTGACACATTTTATGTTATTAAAAAAAAGTGATTGAAGTTAAACATCTGTGTGCTGTCACACAAATGAGTGCTGTCACACACATGTGCAACAGAGCAACATAAAACATTGACTTACACAAACCCTTTACTTAAAAAATGTTTATGACATGGTTTTTTATCCGTTGGATTTTTCTTTTTCCCATTCGTTTTTTGCTTATATGATTATTTTAAGGGTATGAACTTTGTTATTATCTGTTCTGTTATTTGTAGGACAGAATTAAAAACAAACCTTTTATACAAAATAAAAGTATCCGCAATCAATTATATATCGGATCATTTTTATTATTTTGGTGTAGTTATTTTACATGACACTATCAGGTATCTTCAGAGGGTAAATGCCATGGAAATCTAAAATATGATAACTACTCACTGCTTTTTGAACTATCATCATCCAAAAAGGTCGGAGCCTCTGGACTAACCTTTGGGTATCTCATTAAATAAACTTGTCATCGTTTAAACATTTTTTTAAATACAGAAGTCACAGGCAACCCAGCTGTAATTTCTTAAGAAAACTACTTGAGTAAATGTACTTCCCATCATTGACGCAATAAAAACATACGATTGAAATGTTAATTACAGATGACAGCCAGATAATATAATGATGAAAAGTTTGACATTTCCCTCAAATCCCCTAATTTGCCATACGCTCTCTTATTAAATCATTTCCCACAATAGAAAACATCTATGTGATCAGACATGTGAGCGGTACCTCTTGTAGTGGCTATTTGTCAACAACAATAAAACTTCAAAAGGCCGCTGAGGCACCAGGTATAGTGGATCTTACGCAGATCATGAGTTGGTAATGAGTCCATTGTCCAGACAAGGCAATCAACGTTTTTGTGGTATTTATTAGCTTCACCTTGGCAAGAACAATACAGCAAAAGGTGTTGAAATGTTTGCTGAACTCAGCTGTGTGCCCAAATTGACCCATCACCTTCAAAATAAAAGCATTTTAGCTGGAACACAACTTAACTTAAATAATATGGCTGTAAATTACTTAATTCTACAAAACAAAAAATAAGAAATAAATACATTAAATAAATGTGAAAAATACTGAATAGCTTCCACACCTCTGATGCAGCTGGTCACTGTCAGGATGCTGGAGATCCAACACAGGAACAGGAGCTTCAGACACTTCATGTCTCCATTGATGAAAGTATCACACTGTGGATATGAATTTAACATTTGCTAGTGTCTATTTTTAATGTATTATCAGTATCATTAAAACAAATCATGTGTCATTTTCAGTACACCAACATTAACAGTAATGTATCTCTCTGTATACACATTAAATATAACACATTTACAAAAGAATGAAGGCCTACCTCAAGTTTAGATTTTGAAAAATACAAGAAATGTAACATGCCATGTGCTCTATGATGTATAGCAGTATGGGATTAGTTTTGTATCATAAAGATAAAGCAACACTTTCTCAGAATAAAGCAAAACTATGAGTTTAAAAGAGAAAAAAAAAAACTAAGTCAAGCAAAATAAAATAAATTTCAAAAATAAAACTATAAGTTGCAAACAAATCATTTGTGTAATCATGTAAACTATAAGTACTTTTTCTTTGTTTTAACATAGGTTTTTGTTTGCAGTTCGTTTCTTCTTTCTCAATGATCAGACTTTTGCTCTCGCTGCAGCTTTCTCTTTTGCGCTCCCTCATTTTTAGTTTGAGATTTTGACACAAACATCCCAGGTGGGCGGGACTTTCAGGGGTGTGTCCCCATTGGCTACTCAGTTTTTGAGTGAAAGCCCACTACACCACAGATCATACAGTGCAACTCATGCAGCAAACTCCGGAGTCCACTCGGCCACGTTAGTGTTGGTGTCTCCTGGGGAGTTTCATGAACATATCGGACTTATCTTATGGATTGCTGTGCATTATACTTGTGTTGTGTAGTTTATACTTTATTCCAACTTTAAATATTTTAATACCTGAACACACTGCTGCTGTTAAATAATTTCCGAATTTGGGATTGATAAAGTACCTGTCTATTTATTTTAAAGATGCGAGGGCTGTCACTCAAAAACTGAGTAGCCAATGGGGACGCACCCCTGAAAGTCCCGCCCACCTGGGAGGTTTGTGTCAGAATCTCTAACAAAAAATGAGGGAGCGCAAAAGAGAAAGCTGCAGCGAGAGCAAAAGTCTGATCATTGAGAAAGAAGAAACAAGAACTGATAACAAAAACCTATGTTAAAACAAAGAAAAAATACTTATAGTTTACATGATTAAACAAATGATTTGTTTGCAACTTATAGTTTTATTTTGGAAATTTATTTTATTTTGCTTGACTCAGTTTTTTTTTCTTTTAAACTCATAGTTTTGCTTTATTCTGAGAAAGTGTTGCTTTACCTTTATGATACAAAACTAATCCCATATAGCAGGGGTTCCCAATGTGGCGAGATGATTACAGAATAAAAATTGATTTTTAAAAAAATTATTATTATTAATAATAACGTGTGTATAATCATTATTCTGGGGCGGACTAGCCATCTGTATAATTTCCCCGTAGCGAGGCACCCCCCGTTGACGATCCACATGCGCAGTGTTTCTCAAACTTTTTCTTACCAAGGACCACCTAACTCCACAAATATCTAAGAACAATAGGCCTGCAGTGCTTACCACTCCAACAGTAGGCTACATAACAGCCTAATAATGACACCTTAACCTTCTCTACATCGCCTCGTTCACACAATAAATCAACAATACAACTACAGATTATATAAGCATTTAGTTCAAATGCGATTTAAAATGCTCACAGGTTTTACACGTCTTATGAAATGTAGACTACATTTATTACGGAGTTTATGTCCGAGCCAACAGACTCACAGATCGTTGGCTACTGAGAGACATTATGCAAAATACACCGAATGTAGTAGGCTAGGCTACGACACAAACCTCCGCTGTGGATTTTCAAAAACAAAATACAGTAAAACTATGGTCGCAGGCCCAAGTTTAACTCTCTGTGGCCTGCATGGTCTGCCTACAAAACAAAAATAAAAACGTTTATGCAGCCCCAACAACAGCCTCTAATGAACAGACTTCATGCAATGCTTCATCGGATGCATATTAGATAATATCTCTATCTCACTCCTAACACATCTAAATCTACTTCCAGCATGGATAAATGTTCATAAAATACATCCATTGTTTGTTCTATATGCTTCTTAAAATCCTAAAAAAACACATCGTTTTTCTAGAACAAAATACAAATCGCCTGAAAATGGTACAAACAAGTGGCAACATGTGGGACGATGTGCTGGGCTATATCATGCAATCGAAAGTGAAACTTAAACTCGCTCCATTGCGGAGATATTCCCGCGAGTACGGAAAACTTAAATTAATTCATTAGCACCAATAATAAAACAAGCATGAATTGAGAGTTATTTGTTTATGTAACGTTATGAATGTTCATGTTTAATAGGATAAAAGGTACTTTACCTTTTTCAGTTGGGCTCTCATTGTCGTGACACAGGGCCTTTCTCACTTCGGTTAAATGGATTCCTTGCGTCCCTCACTTGCTTCGTTTCCCTGTGACTAGTCCCTACCACCAGGGAAGCATAAAGAGATGCAAGGAAACCATGAGAAGCAGGGAAATGAGTTTTAAGAGCAATGGGACGTCCTTTCCTCCGGAGCGTCACGGGAAGCGACGTCCGTTTGTGATGACGCTGCACAGCTGATCGTCTGACAGCAGCCAGCTCTGTCCCCATTATTTCCACACACACCCCCGCCTCTGTTAGTACACATTTACTGACACAAACATTTGTATCATCTGTTGTAGACCCAAATAAATCAAATCAAATAAGAAATCATTCTCAAAAAAGATAAACGCCATTCTTAAAATGTATAAACAAACATTAGTTGGATTAATACTGATTAGAGTACACAATAGAAATAAAATAATTGAGAGAAGAAAAAGAGATATGTTATCTATCAAAACCCAGTTAGATTAACATTCATTGGATTGCACACGTTGTTTGTTTGTTTGTTTGGATATGTAGTACATTAACATTTTATATAGCACTTAATGACTGACTGAATGGAAATGACAATAAATGAAAATGTAAAACGAAAAAATTATCATGAAAATGTTTCCAAAAAATGAATTAAATGATTTTTGACCACTTTGTTGTTCAGATATATCACATATTTGTAACTAAATGATACATTAATTGACACAAACAAGCCCGCCTTAACCTGCCATCAGGCCCTGGGGCTGATAGTTTTTGTAGGCCCCCTATTTAAACAACAAATCAAAGTCATTTATAGCCTCGGCAGGCTCTGTGATCGCACTTCTCCACTCTGCTCTACACGCGCCTGGTCCTCTCCTCCATATGAGTGACGTATCGGGCCTCCCTCATGTATTTGTCCGGTTGCCGTTGGCTCCCCTCCACGTAGCAAGTCCTCGTCGTCCTCTCCATCTCCTCCAACAGATAATGTCCCTCCTGTCTGTTTTTCCTCTCCCGCTACTCCATCGCTATCAGAACCAGACGGCCTACTTGTCTCCGAGGCCCCGCGGCCGGCACCGCTACCGCTCGGTACAGAACTCATCTGTCCTTCCTCCTCATCCTGGCCTACAGGTTTAAAATAACCTGTAAGCGTCGGCATTTTTTGTAATAGCTGCTTGTCTCGAAACTCCTTTTCCCTCAACAATTTCCTTTTCCGAGCGCCACTCAAACTTTTTCTTCACTCAATCACTCGCAATTTGAATAAGTCACATGTGAAACATATTCTCATTCTGACGTGTGTGTGTGTTTGTGTATATTTGCGTTTGTGTGTATTGTGTTTGTTTCCCGGGGAAAACCCTCACGAGCAGAGGCGCGGGAAGGTATTTTGAGTGAGGGTGCTGAGGTGCTGGACTCCAGTGAACACTATTACGGGCACTATAGAGCACTCACAAAGAAACTCCCCACACGCAAACACACAGTAAACCCGTGACTGTTACAATGAAGGCTCGATAATCAGCTCACGGCATATAGGCAGGGGTAAAGTGCTATTTTTTACGAGTGGGGAGCGGACCTCACCTCCTCTAGGGGGGTCCGGGGGGATGCTCCCCCGGGAAGATTTTTTGTAAATATTGAAGTTAAAAGCATCAATCTGGTGCACTTTGAGAGCAACATTAAGAGATCTATGGATACATCTCTCAACACCCAGATGAAACACAACTGTAAGCAGATGTTCTTTTTCTTTATGGATATTTTACAAATCACTCCCCTTTCAAACTGTATTCTTGTTTTACTGCCATATAGTATTTCATAACTGTTTTTCCTTTATTCTATAACTATAATGATCATATGAAGGTGTGCCGCGGAAATAATCTTTTGAATAATTTTTGACCAAACCGTTTGAGACCCACTGAGATAACTTAGACTAAAGTTAACTATCTAAACACTCAGAGAGTCCTTTAGCTCACCTGAGCCTCTCAGTCTGAGAGGAGAGCTCTCCTCCAGCTTGTTGTGGAACAAACAGCTCCGTATGTCCGTTAGTGCAGCTAGCTAACCAGATGCTAACAACACGGTCCCTGCTACTGGCACCGGTCCCTTTCTCTCTCCCCCTCTCTCACACACACTAAATGCGCTATTTCCGCACACACACAGAGCCGCGAGCTTGAATGACACAAGCACACTTTTATTTCCATGCAACTCTCTGATTGGTCTGGTGTCTTGCCTCTGTTGCATTCACTGAACACGGGAAATTACAGTCCTGCCGTCCTTTCTAGTGTCTT
Source organism: Notothenia rossii (assembly GCF_949606895.1). Lineage (NCBI taxonomy): Eukaryota > Metazoa > Chordata > Actinopteri > Perciformes > Nototheniidae > Notothenia > Notothenia rossii. Next base: position 14,481,792 of record NC_136905.1, read on the forward strand.
GATGAGATTCACGTAAAGCACGGTTAATGTATTATATTATTGAGGTAGAATTGTCCGGGGCTACAGAAAAAACATTCGGGGCAGGCCAAAATATTATTTTACCAACAATGTGGAATTTATTGGCTCCATATTACACAGATTATGCACAGCGGGAGCAGCAATAACCGTCAAATAATAATTCAGACAGGGGAGCTCCGCACCCCCTGCCTGCCGCTAGGGGGTGCTGCAGCGCCCTCAGCACCCCCCTTCCCGCGCCCATGCTCACGAGAAACATCGGCTGTTGTTATGCCTGCTGTGACGTCAAGTTACTCCGTTCTCCGCTTGTAATTATGCCGTTACAAGCTTCAAAGTTGTATTTATCATCTGAATTTGCCGAAACAAGTTTAATATTCTGAAAGCCAAGACTTTGTTTTTTTAAAATCAGATGAAAACAAACTGTAACGGACCTTGCTGTGTTATCTATCATTACTCTACGTCTTACAATAATAATTTCAGTGGAGGGAGGGGGGCGGCGCTGTGGAACAGCAGAGTGGCGAGGGAGAGCTGTCGTCTTCCCTTTACAAGATTCAAAAATGTATTTATCGTGTGATTTTGGAAATGAAAGTTTCCTATTCTGAAAGCCAAGAATTTGTTTATTTAAAAAAAAAAAAAACCACCCGAAATAAAAAAAAAAGAATTTTTTTTATTTATTTTTTATTTTTTTATTGGCTCATGATAGGGCCCCGATCTCCGTAGGCCCCTGGGCTTCAGCCCAGGTCAGCCCGTGCATTAAGGCGGCCCTGGACACAAAGGACGGTATAAACGGAGGAGTGACTCCCGTGAGGTTCATGTAGTATTTTCTTCACTCCAATGGGAAACTGCTCTCATGTCAAGAAGCATCAGATCAGTGCATGCGCTGCCTCGTCCAATCAGTGAGCGATACACAGTAAGGGGGCGTGGCGAGTGTCTGAGGATTTCATCGGAGGATGGTCTGGTGGTTCCTCGATTATAGCTCCTCCATTATCGCTCCTCGCTCCTCGCTCCTCGCTCCTCCTGCAAAAATAAGGCCATTGGGACGCTACCCAAGATGGCGCAGACAAATCAACTTCCGGTGAGACCGAGACCGAGGAGCGAGGAAATGAAAGATAAGAGAAGTGAGAAAGGCCCACAGACTGCATGTGCCCTCCTGATGCTCCTCGAATCTCTCGTCACTGATTTCCCACAAGAGGCGAAGTCCCTCCCTTTCCGGGGGACCTCATATGGGACCTTATTGCCTTATTCCTTTAAGTATTTTTGGATGCTTTGCTTATAGTTTTGTATATTTACTTGAGTAACCTTTTGATTGCAGGACTTTTACCTGTCAGTCACAGAGTATTCCTACACTCTGGTGCTTCTACTTTTACTTAAAGGTGGGGTAGGTAAGTTTGAGAAACCGGCTCGAGATTAACTTTTTGTTATATTCCATGGAATGCTCTTAACATCCCGATAGCAATGAATATCTTAAGTGCTTTGACAAAAAATCCATAAAAAAATGTCATCTGTTGAAGCCATAGTACTGTAAAAAGCACGACCTATCATTTTAGCCAGCCCGGCTAAAATCACTGGATGGCCTACCTGCATGTCAGCCTTCCATCTGTGCACAAACTTATCTCGCGCCCTCATTGGTCATGTGCGAGTTCGTGTGTGTTGGAGGAGGGGCTCTGTAAGGAAGTGGCAGATTTGTTCCAGCTGTGTATTTTCAAATTCTAGCTGGTTTCTCCAAAATTACCTACCCTACCAAGTACTATATTTAGTACTTCTTCCCTTTTGGTGTTGCTCTAAAACTCGAATATGAACTTGTGTTTACAATACATATGTCACACTCCTGCTGCTCTTCACAATAAGGTTAGCAAAGCTGTGTGGCGAGCGTCGAAAAGGATCAGTTGCTGAGCTCGATGAGACACGCACAAACGCTGCTTAAAAGCAACACAGTCCCATTCAACACTAGATTTAACCTGTTCAACCCTGAGCCTGTTTTTCAGGTCTCAGGCTCGAAAATGACATGACTAATTGACCAAATGACCATATCAATATAGCCTAGATGTTTTTTATTTTAAAGAAAATTCAGATTGAACATAGTAAAAAACTGTAAATTATAGGGTCCGTCCAAAAATTCTTTTTTACTTATAGTGAAAACTACCCTTGGATGATGGGTTAGTGCAGGGTTCCCAAACTTTGCCATGCCAAGGACCCCCATATAGCATTATCATCTGGCGGGGACCCCCCTGTTGCAATTTATTTTTTAAATGATGAGTACATTATGGAGAATATGACAAATTAATCATACAGCTTAATACATTTTCTTAATATATATTTGTATTAATAATTAATAATCAGTTATTCTTCTAAACATTTTTTGTATTTATCTTTGTTTGTCATTCATTACATTCATTGTGTCTTCTGTTATAAACATTCTTAACACAATATTAAACAGTAATATCAACAGTAAACATATTTTTAAAGCATTTTTAAAGTGATTTCTGTCTTTATAATATTATATAATTTTGAACAGTAATATGAACAATTAACATATATTTTTAACATTTTTGAAAGCTACTTATGCGTTAAGGCGAGACACGGCAGTCAAAAACATCGTTTTTAAAGCACTGGTCAATTTTGAGATTTTGTGCTATTTTGATTCTATAACATGTTTTCTTTCAGGCTTTTGGAAGAAAACGTACACAATGCACATTTAAGTGTTTATTTTACTATAGTTTGTCTATTTGCGTCAGTAGATTTCTCCTAAATTCACCAAAAGTCAGCATTCTAACGTAACATAAAGTACCTCGACCGCTGTGTGCACCATGTCATCAGAGATATCGTTGGAAAGCTGTGTCTCTCCTGCACAATCTCATCGGATGCAAATATGGTCGTTTCCTTTGTATCAGCAACCAATCGTGAAAGTACAAAGGGGTCTTTAACCAAGAAACGAAATCTTATTGGCTGCTGTCAATTTCTGACAACGTGATTCGTTCAGATGCCTTCACGTGGTGTGCTAAAACACTTCCTGGTTAGCTTTCCCCTAGAAATCTAAATCTCAAAATGGCAAAAGAACGGCGAAAAAAACGTTTACAGAGAAGACGACAACAATTGTCACTTGCACAAAGCAAGGTTATACAAAAGAACAAATACAAATACAAAGAAATGACCCCGAACATGAAATACCTTCACGGAGTGCGTCGATGCGCAAGCTGTCATCCAAAGAACAGGAGGGTTTAGCTAGCGCCTCACTGCAATCTTTAAAGGTTGTTTTCTCAAAATGAGTTCGAAATTTCAACTTCAGTACAACGTAGATACACCAAACCTTCCAGTTATATTCTTATCAATATTATGAAGGCTATTACAGAAGGGTTTGTTCATATATCAATAGCCTGAATTATACAACATACCTAATAACATGGCAACAATTTATATTTTAGGGCTGTTGACAGTATTTTCTGATTTATGGAGTGATAAAAAGAGATAACCAATATCCCTTCTGTTAAAGCCTTAGATACTAATATGACTACAAAATGAAACCTGGCTTTATCCAAAGTTCAGATTTCGATTCCTGAAATGTGTTAAAATATGCACATATTTAATGAGATAATGGCTCATTTGCATATTTAAACATCCTATTTCAGAAAACTTGTAAAACAAAAAACAATTTCCTTATTGTAAGTAATTAACTGGAGAAATTTCTAGCTAATACCTTTAAGTTAAAAAAATTACCCTTTTCACTTGGGGTATCTCGCCTTTTAATAATATTTTATAAAACGGACAAGTCAAATCAAGCAATCTGATTGGTTCTTAGCCGTGATATACTGAGCGTATACCAAGGGTAGAATTGTAAGTTACTTTTCACAACAAGTTAGTATCCCTCCGCATTTGAGAAAAACAGTATACAGTTGGGCTTTTCAAACTGGAACAAGAAAGCAGCCGAGAAGTAACGGGGCAGAAACCTTCCTTTTTACGCAGCGGTCCAGACAACGACATCAAACGGCAAAACATATTCAGTGTGCAGTTCCTTTGGCATTAGGGCAGTGATATCTAGATACTTTCCAAGGTTTGACATAATGATTGCTTGCTTGATTTGACTTGTCAGTTTTATAAATATATTCACATTTCTTCCGTTACGAAACAAACTTAAAAAGCATAAAATGGAAACATTTAAGATTAACTTCGACCACCGGGAGGGTCTTACTATGAAGGAGTGGATTGAGGAGTGTCTATCTCCAGGAAAAAAAAGCACCTAAACTACGACATGCAGAGCAACGTGAAGAGCAGGTAGACCAACTGGAAAAGTAGCCTACCACCATTCAAAAGCTTTCTGATGCGGGTATTGAAACAAAGCAGAGAAATGTTGACCGTTAGTGGCCACAGGTGCGAAAGCTCTCTCCAGAGCTACTGGAAGCCCAATCTCGGGGACCGGAGAAAGTGGAGCAATATTCTCGCCTCCGCTTCGCATCGGGCCGAACCACGCCCCTTAGCTCTGATATAATGAGCATATACCATGGCCTGTCGTGAGCTATTGCTTAAATATATAATATTCAACAGTAATATTAACAATAAACATATTTATATTCATATATATAAACATCAATATTTGTTACATCCGTGCTCTCATCCAGCTGTAGAGCGAAATATTCACTAGCTCTCACTTGCTCCAAAAGCTGAGCAGATACTCAGTTTCACTCTCAGTAGCGGCAGCTCGATTGTGATTGGGGTGGTCGTATGATTTAAAATATATATATATACTGTATATGAATAATTATAAAATATTAAAAGATTGACATCAAAGGACACATAGATTGATAGATATGCAGTTATGAATAAAATCAACAAAAACAATTTTAACTTTAAAAAAAACCAAAATATTCCCCTTTCCCCCAAACTTTCCGTGACCCCCCTGGCGGCCCCCCGGGGGGTCGGGGCCCCCACTTTGAAAAACACTGGATTAGTAGACTAAAGGCTTTTGGAATCCAAAGTACAACATATAATAAGTACCCTGTATCAAGATTGATCCAAGACAAGTGAAATTTGACCTTTTTAGAGAGATTTTTTACACAAAAAACATGTTACCAAATAAGGAGTGAGAGTGACGCTTGGCCAAAACCGGAAGCTGCATACACTCTGTTGGCTACCATTAGCAATAGCAGCTAACTTTTTTTCTCCGATTTTTACATAAAAATTGAATTATAGATTATAAACAATTGCTTCAAAGCCACAGATACATTATTAACCTATGGATTAACCGATTCAGCCACGTTTTTTCTCGTTTTAATGCCATTGAACACGTCTTTTGATCAGATTGACAGCTACGGTGAGACGATCTCCCGTAAAAGCTCCGTAAAGGTACGTGTTGTGATGTCTGTGTTTGCTTCCCCTGTCGCAAGTTTGGATCGCTCAGTGACAGAGGTGGGAGTAAATCCTACATGTGCAAGTCAAGAGCAAGTCTCAAGTCTTGACCTACAAGTATCAAGCAAGTCCCAAGTCACTGTGGTGAGAGTCAAGCAAGTCAAGTCAAGTCATTGCTCAGGTCAAGCAAGTCAAGTCAAGTCATACGAAATTCTGATGAAAAAGCCCAGTTTCCGCATTTAAATCAGTTAAAAGACAGTGGTTATGAAAATGGATTCAACCCACACTATGATCTTCATTACATAGACAGTTAATAATTTGAAATCTAATTTAGACCGATGACAATCATATTAGATTCATATTAACCTCAGAACTTGTCTATCCCACATGTTCCACTGAGGTCCAACATCTCGTTTCAGGGGGCCTGTGGAACTGCCAGTCAGCTGTTCCTAAGGCTGACTTCATCTCTGGTTACGCTTCCCTGCAGTCTCTGGATTTCCTTGCTCTCACGGAGACCTGGATCACTCCATCCAACACATCCACCCCAGCAGCTCTCTCCACAGCATATTCCTTCTCCCATACACCCAGATCCACTGGCAGAGGAGGTGGCACTGGTCTTCTGCTCTCTCCCAAATTGAGCTTTTCCCTCGTCAAGCTACCTAACTTCACTCCTTCCACCTTTGAATTCCATGCCGTCACAGTAACCCATCCTATACAATTAACCATTGTTGTTCTCTACCGTCCACCAGGCGCCTTGGGGGACTTCTTGGAGGAAATAGATAATCTCCTCTCACACATCCCTGAAACTGGCCCTCCAGCTGTACTTCTCGGAGACTTCAACCTCCAGACAGGGAAGATATCTGAACTAACATCTCTGTTAACCACCTTTGCTTTCTCACTGTCTCCATCCCCACCAACTCATAACGCTGGCAATGTCCTTGATCTCATATTCTCAAGGAACTGCACTACTTCTAACCTCTCTGTAAACCCGCTCCACACATCCGATCACTTCTTCATTTCATTCTCTCTACCCCTTTCCAAACATAAGAAACTAATCTCTTCTAATTCTGCACCTGTCCACCGTAACCTTCGTTCCCTCTACCCCTTTGCCTCATTGGTGTTCTCAGCCCTCCCTTCCTCTGATTCGTTCCAACTCCTGCCTCCAAACTCCGCTGCAGAAACTCTCCTCTCTACTCTCTCATCCTCTCTGGACTCTCTCTGTCCTCTCACATCTCGGCAGGCTCGTCAGTCCCCTCCTGCTCCCTGGCTAAATGACGCACTGCGTGCTAATAGAACCATCCTTCAGGCAGCAGAGCGGAAACGGTGGAAATCCAAACACCATGACGACCTCCTAACCTATCAGGCTCTCCTCTCCTCTTTCTCTGCTTCTATCTGTCAGGCAAAAAGCACTTTCTTTCAAGATAAGATCCAATCTTCCTATTCCAATCCCCAAAAACTATTTTCTATCTTCTCCACCCTCTTGGACCCCCCCAAAGCCCCTTCCCCCTCCTCCCTTCTGTCAAGCGACTTTGTTAACCACTTTGAAAAAAAGGTTGATGATATTCGCTCTTCTTTTTCTGACTCACCTTTACTCACCGCTGGGTCACTAGACCCTCCTTTCACCCACACACTGACCTCCTTCTCCCCTCTCTCTCCAAGTGAGGTTCTTACCCTCAATACCTCTGCCCGTCCTACCACCTGTTCTCTGGACCCTATCCCCTCAAACCTCCTTCAGACTATCGCTCCTGATATTCTACCGTTTCTCATCCATTTCATCAACACTTCTCTAACTTCTGGTCACTTTCCAAACAGTCTCAAGGAGGCAAGAGTAAACCCTCTCCTAAAGAAACCCACTCTCAACCCGTCTGATGTTATAAACTACAGGCCTGTCTCTCTCCTCCCGTTCCTCTCTAAAACACTTGAACGCGCTGTCTTTAAACAACTCTCCTGTTATCTCCATCAGAACAACCTTCTGGATCCGCACCAGTCTGGTTTCAAGGCAGGTCACTCAACAGAAACTGCTCTCCTTGCTGTCTCTGAGGAACTGCACACTGCTAAAGCAGCATCCCTCTCCTCTGTCATCATCCTTCTGGACCTGTCTGCTGCATTCGACACGGTGAACCATCAGATCCTCCTTCGCACTCTCCAAGAACTTGGAGTTTCAGGCACTGCACTTTCCCTCCTCACCTTATACCTCAAAGACCGCACCTACAGGGTAACTTGGAGAGGGTCCGAGTCCGAACCTTGTCAATTAACTATAGGGGTCCCTCAGGGCTCTGTTCTTGGTCCCCTCCTCTTCTCCTTGTACACAAACTCGCTCGGATCTGTCATTAGCCCGCATGGCTTTTCATACCACTTCTACGCTGACGACACCCAACTAATTCTGTCCTTTCCCCGCTCAGAGACCCAAGTCGTCGCATGCATCTCTGCTTGCCTAGCAGAGATCTCTCGGTGGATGTCTGCTCATCACCTCAACATCAACCTTGACAAGACTGAACTGCTTTTCCTTCCAGGAAAAGATTGTCCCACTCTTGACCTAACAATCAACATCGGCATATCTGTTGTTTCCCCGACTCAGACTGCAAGGAATCTTGGTGTGACCCTAGATAACAAACTGTCCTTCACTCCAAACATTGCTGCTACAACCCGCTGCTGCAGATACACACTTTACAACATCAGGAGGATAGGTCCCCAGCTGACCCAGAAATAAGCGCAGGTTCTGGTCCAGGCTCTCGTCATCTCAAGCCTAGACTACTGCAACTCCCTCCTGGCTGGTCTACCTGCATGTGCCATCCGACCTCTGCAGCTCATCCAGAATGCAGCGGCTCGTCTGGTCTTCAACCTTCCAAAATTCTCCCACACCACGCCGCTCCTCCGCTCCCTTCACTGGCTTCTGGTAACTGCTAGAATCCACTTCAAGACACTGGTACTTGCGTACCATGCTGCGAATGGATCTGGCCCTTCCTACATCCAGGACATGGTTAAACCGTACACCCCAGCACGTGCGCTCCGCTCTGCATCGGCCAAACAGCTCACTGCACCCACAGTGCGAGGGGGACCAAAGTTCCCATCAGCAAAAACACGTGGGTTTGCTATCCTGGCTCCAAAATGGTGGCATGAGCTCCTCATTGAAATCAGGACAGCAGCTAGCTTGCACATCTTCTGGCGCAGACTGAAAACTCATCTCTTTCGACTCCACTTTGAGCGATTGAATTACTAACAAAGCACTTATATACTAATAAAGGGCTGGCTTATCTAAAGCCAGTTGAGTAGCACTTGAAATCTATGAAACCTGATGTACTTATATGATTCTGTTTTCTTCAAGGTTGTATCTTCCCGGTCGAATGTACTTATTGTAAGTCGCTTTGGATAAAAGCGTCAGCTAAATAAAATGTAATAATGTAAGAACTGTAGACAATATATAGCTAGGACTCAAAAAGTCTGTTCAAAAAGGCAGAATTCCAGGTAAGAAAATCGTATATGGCATTTGCCATTACACATATTTAATTTAAATTTCTGTTAACACTAGAACCGCCAACAGCGTCAGCACCCAAATAGATATCATTTTCAAACCATTTAATTTGTTCCTCTTCATAATTTCCTTATAAACTAAGCAGGACGATTTAAAACTCACTTAATTGGGTTAATTTAGAAATGGCTTCAGTTTATCATCATAACAGATCAAAAAGTTCAGATTCATTTTACAATAAATCAAGGAATGATGCACTTCTACAAACAAAAACAACATAATTAAAACATTTAAACAAACTACTAAAAGTAAATAAACTACATTATTCAAAAGTTTCCAGAAACTTCTGATAATAACACAGGGGAAATAAACGAGGCATCTCTTTTCCTCTTTCTCTCTCCTGACAGCCCGTCAAGTATCAGGGTTAGTCAAAATGAATCCCTTGGCGGTTCTAGTGTTCATTTACCCCGTTTTGTCTTCTCTTTGCTTAATCGATTTGAAACCAAGTCTAACGTAGCTTAAACTTAACGTTAGCTTTCTAGCTAACACAACACAGTCACGTAGCCTACCTTTCTCTGTGTTTTTTTTTTGTAGTGACGAATGAAGTTGGATGTTGTGGTGGTCCTGTCACTGATCTTTATGCTGCAGACCCTGCATACCCCTGTTCTCTTCTTATTAGCGTCATCGACAAAATAATCCTTGAATCCAAACTTAACTATTTTTGGAGTAAAGCTAGCCGCTGCCATGTTAACTGACACTCCTGCCGTCTAGTGGGTTGCCAGTAGGGGTGGGCGGATCGATCCCAAAATATCGATACTTCCGATATTACGTTACATTTCAAAATATCGATACTAGAGCCAATAGGATCGATACTTTTATACTTTTTTTCCCGTCTCCTCTACTCGTCAATTTCTTCAAAAAACTATGTGCAGACGAACACAAGTATATGCTCTTTTCTTCTCTCTCAACTGCTGTCCTCCGCTTCTCGAGGCCCGCGCACGCGCAGCGCGCTCCCTGCCTGAACGCCGATTATCAAGCTGACTGACAGCAGCCGGCAGGACAGCAGCAGCTGGCAGGACAGCAGCAGCAAGCGACTCGCGAGTGCAACACACACACGCGCATGATGGCTGAGAGAAAGAGGAGCGTTGTGTGTGGAACAATTTCACAACTGGCAATTAAAACTTAGCGAACTGTGATGTGTGCAAGAAGACAGTTCGCTACTCTGGACACTTTGTATTGTTATTTTTCATGTTTGCGCTTTAAATTTGCAAAAGTAAAACGTTTATTTGTCTATAAAAACTGTCCGGTCTGTATTCATGAAAATTAATTCAGATTTAGTCTACCTATGATGATTTCAGATCAAAAATCATGTCATGCAGCTCTCCCCTATATGAAAGTACATAAGACGCTTTTCATTTAAAAAAGTATCGGTATCGATATCTGTATCGGCGATACTGGCCCTGAAACACTTGGTATCGGATCGAATCCAGATTTTGTGGTATCGCCCACCCCTAGTTGCCAGGTTTGCGCGCATGGCGTTATAATCACGTTTTTCGAAAAAACTAAACGTAATATCCCAATACAAAAACAAATGCAAATATTTAATTTTAAACAGTCAAGTCCTTTCAAGTCATCTGTCTCAAGCTTAAGTCAAGTCTCAAGTCATGAATACCAAGTCAAAGTCAAGTCAATTATTTTATCAATGTTAGTCAAGCAAGTCTCAAGTCAAAAAATATGCGACTCGAGTCTGACTCGAGTCAAGTCATGTGACTCGAGTCCCCACCTCTGCTCAGTGATGATACTATACCTATATAATCTGTGGAGTCTCAGCTTTAATCGGATATATTGTATGTGCAGTTACGATAAGTAATGAGGGTATCTTTATCTTGAGTTTTGTGCCAAAGTCAGTTTGCATTTTTTCGCTCATGGGTCATTTAGACACTTCTTATGAGACTTGTGTTTTGTTTTGGTAAAAATGGTTCATATCTTCAGTTAGCTGAGATTCTTCCCGTTAATCTGGTGCTACACATTAATAGTTTCATAAATGTTAAGAAGCCCTGAGACACAGTCTCGAAAAAAAACGTTGGGGGGCCCCCTGTGGGGGGGTTCCAGGGCTTAACAGGTTGGCTTTCCCGTGGTGTAAACAAGTGTAAACGCTACAGAAGTGTCTTTAGTTAACGTTGAATTAGCAACACAACACTAACAGGTTTGCTTCCTGTGTCGTGTACTTCTTCGGCACATCGCAGTCATAAACAATATTGGTATTAATTGATAATTGAATCATTGTTTAAAATAAGGGTGCAACTTCCCATGTGTCTTGCATCACATGCTCCAAACAATCAACATAATAACTCAGAAGTTAAGGTCACCCTCCAGCAATCATCAAAAAGACATGATACAAGCACCTCCAGAAATACTGATAGACTGATTGAAATGATTATTTATTGAGCTCCTTGGGAAACTACGGTTTCTCCGTGAGCATTATATCGTCAAAACAGTTCATACTGTCAAAATAAATGTGTAGTTTATTCTCATCGTTTATCTTCTTTAATAAGTGAAGATAAAGTAAAATCACAGGCAAAAAAAAACATTTTGCTATTTTGTTTTTGTTTAAAGTCAGCTGTTCAAACCACGCTCATTCAGGTCATTACATGCGGTCAGTGTTGCTAATGTGTGAAGTTTAACAAATGTAAGTAAGCCAAAGCAGAGGGAGTGTATACAGCAATACAATCCAACTGGTTCATCTATGATGCAGGAAATTCAAACCACAAAACACACACATACTTGCAAAATAAAAAGTGCTATCTGGGACATGTCAAACATGTGTATGCGGGCACACAAGCATCAAGACTGATTTCTTTTCCTGCAATGCAATATAAAGCCATTATAGTCAGACACATTTGGATGAACCAACTGACAGGAGCATTTTGTATTTTTAACTCTCATCTTCTTGCAGGGAATCAACAATTTGCTGCTTCATCTGGATACTAAAACAGGAGCAAAGCCTTCTGCTGTTTTGTTGAGAATGCAGTAATCATTACAGTAACACGGTGGTGGGATGTCCTCCACAGGACTGTTTGGTAAACTGCACTCTGGGCTCTGGGTCGGATCCTCACAGCCAGAGTCTGCACAGCTGATGTTTAGGAAATCTTCAGGTGGAGAGGAGGCAACTTCTTTCTCTCCAACGCCGAACCCCCACACAGAGGAAGGAAGCTGGGTGTAAGACGTGTCTCCTGGATAGATCATAGTTAAAGGAGGGGAAGCCTCATGCACACCGGGCAAACCAACATAGGAGCTATGACCCTGAGTGAAGGTCAGATGGACTGTAGGGTTGTGGTAGTCCACGTTTTCTTCTGGCTCCTTTGTAATGGGTTTCGGCGCAACAATCACATCATCGGTTGTCAAGATCTCCTCAGTTTTGTATGCTAACACGTACTTGCCTTTAGGTGAAAGCCATTCCTAAAAAATCAGAAGCACGGAGATACATTAGGCGTGATAAAGTCATTTTCACACATGTAGTAAACGTACAGTTAATGTTAAAATGAATCAAAATTATATCTTCATAATTAATACATTGGATCAATTGAGTTGATATTTTTTAGCCATATTGCAATGTTGTCTGTTGGTCAGTAAACCACTAAAATATCTGATATTTGGTTCACATATTCATGGTGGACTAAAGGTAATCCCTAATGATCCCCTGACTTTTCATCCAGATCAACATGGGTGTATATTGAAAGACGAAGAAAATCAAAGGCATTCATTTGACATTGTGTTTAGTGTTAGCAAGTAAACACAAAAAACTAAGATGATCACGGTGAATAGTGATACTGCTAATCATCGGCATGTTAGCATTTTCATTCTGAGCAGAGAAGTGTAACACTGTAATGCATTTAACAGAAAGCACTGCAGTGTCTAAGTACAGCCTCACAGAGACACTAACTTCCATATGGTGTTTTTAAAGATAAAATACCTTACAGATTATTACACAAACTCTTTTAGTAAACCTTGTGGGAATTCTCTGTGACTTTTTCCGTGTAAATTTCCTTAACTAACACAGCAGTTGAGTAAAAAGGAAATTGCAAAATGTATAATTTATGTTTTGTTATTTCCTTAGTAATTTGCATCATTTTGTTTCCAAGTATTTCTTACCATTGTATTGCAAGGTATTTCCACTGTGGTAAAGTTGAAATTGAATTAAATGTCAAGTTAACAACAGACCTCTGGATTACATGTCTTACCTAAAGTAGAGACTGTCCTTAAAACTTTCCTTAAATAAGACACTAATACAAGAATATGGACATTGCATTAGCACCTCACCTGGAGATTGCCTCCGTGTTGTTGAAATAAAGGTTGAAAGAAAGGCGCTGGGGATGGTGTGTGCGACAATGTCTTTATCTTCATTCTGTCACACAAATCCAATAAGATTAGATTGAGTACGTTCCATCTAATTGCAACCACTATGCAGAGCACATTTAGGCCATTATGATGATCTTGAACTTTCCTTTCACCAACATTTGAAAGTGAAGAGGCATTACCTTGCAGTGGGACTGTAGAGTAAAAACAGCATGACTCCAACAGCCACACACAGCGGGACCAAAGATTTGATCAAAATGACTAATGTGTTATCTTGTTCTGAGAAAGTGTTTTGAAATAATACAGAATTAGTAAGTCATACTACAGAGATGACTAAGTCTATAAGGGGGCTGGTGAATATTTTGCATTATTCTACAAAGCTATTGATACGGATCTTTGAGACTCAGACTCAAGTTATTCATACAATATACACATAGCGCAATACAGCTAAAAGCAGACTTAACATGTACAATATATCTGAATATCAGTGACAGTCAGTGCTGCAAAACCTTTGTGATACTGAAAGAGTGTCATGTCACCTTCTTCTGCTTCAATTTTCCAGCATGTCGATGGACTCCATTTACTCCAAATTCCATCATATTCATCATAATTAGTTTGAGATCTCACTTTAATGCAATATGTAGCATCTGGTTTAAGTTCAGACCTTGGAATCGGTTCATACATCTTTTGTGAAGTAGCTTTAAGGGTCTGGGGAAGGGTTAAAACAATAAAACAAATGAATCATTTTTAGATATATCACACAGTATAGCAAAACATGTTGTCAAAGTATTATTTATGATACTGGTCTTACCTTGCTCTCAGTGCTTTGAGATCTTTGAAGTAAGAGTTCAAAGTCAAGGAGAGTATTGAGGTACAGGTGATCTTCGTACCCACTTATCCAGGTTATGTTGAAAGTCTCTGGTGTTTCTTGGACCTCAGGTTTATCCGGTGGTGTCAGCTGAACTGATTACAAACACATTTATAAAAACATAAACCATGTGAATCCTTCCAATATATACAACCAATTTTGTAAAACAGCTATTTCCTATTATTTGATGTTGGTATCTCTCCCTAATATAAGTAATGTACTGTAAAATATCCTAGTTTCTTGATGTTCTGTAATGTTCGAATATCACGCAGGCATGTTTGAAAAAAGACATCAACACACATATGGGTCACTCTAGCATCAGTTATAAGTTACAATAAACTCATACTTACTGTTATCTGATGGATGAAAGTCCTGTGTTACAGCATGACAACCAGATTCATGACAAAGATCTATGTCATAAAAATAATCACCGCCTATATATAAGCCTTCCGTTATTTTACAGACACAACTGTAAGTATGATTTCTCTTCACAAGTGGACAGTGGTAAGTCGGCCTAGAACTTCAAAAACAACAAAAGACCAGTAATGGATGAGTTTGGCACAACAATATTTGCAGTAAAAAGAAGGTAACATTTATCCATATAATCCTGTAATAAGTGCAATTACCCCCAAGTGTCAGTGTCAGTGAATGTCAGGTTGTAGCTGGTGTTTGTCTGTCCCACAGGAATACCAGTGATGTTGACGACACAAGTAACTGTGTCCCAATAGGCAGTCACACATGAGTATCCATCAACTATGAAAGTGGGAAAAAAAAAGATTTAATCGCCATGTACATTTTGACACATTTTATGTTATTAAAAAAAAGTGATTGAATTTACACAACTTTGTGCTGTCACACAACTGTGCTGTCACACACATGTGCAACAGAGCAACATAAAACATTGACTTACACAAACCCTTTACTTAAAAAATGTTTATGACATGGTTTTTTATCCGTTGGATTTTTCTTTTACCCATTCGTTTTTTGCTTATATGATTATTTTAAGGGTATGAACTTTATTATTATCTGTTCTGTTATTTGTAGGACAGAATTCAAAACAAACCTTTTTCTACAATATATACACATAGCACAATACAGATAAGAGCAGACTTAACATGTACAATATATCTGAATATCAGTGAAAGTCAGTGCTGCAAAACCTTTGGGATACTGAAAGAGTGTCATGTCACCTTCTTCTGCTTCAGTTTTCCAGCATGTCGATGGACTCCATTTACTCCAAATTCCATCATATTCATCATAATTAGTTTTAGATCTCACTTTAATGCAATATGTAGCATCTGGTTTAAGTTCAGACCTTGGAATCGGTTCATACATCTTTTGTGAAGTAGCTTTAAGGGTCTGGGGAAGGGTTAAAACAATAAAACAAATGAATCATTTTTAGATATATCATACAGTATAGCAAAACATGTTGTCAAAGTATTATTTATGATACTGGTCTTACCTTGCTCTCAGTGCTTTGGGACCTTTGAAGTAAGAGTTCAAAGTCAAGGACAGTTTTGAGGTACATGTGATCTTCGTACCCACTTATCCAGGTGATGTTGAAAGTCTCTGGTGTTTCTTGGACCTCAGGTTTATCCGGTGGTGTCAGCTGAACTGATTACAAACACATTTATAAAAACATAAACCATGTGAATCCTTCCAATATATACAACCCATTTTGTAACACAGCTATTTCCTATTATTTGATGTTGGTATCTCTCCCTAATATAAGTAATGTACTGTAAAATATCCTAGTTTCTTGATGTTCTGTAATGTTCGAATATCACGCAGGCATGTTTGAAAAAAGACATCAACACACATATGGGTCACTCTAGCATCAGTTATAAGTTACAGTAAACTCATACTTACTGTTATCTGATGGATGAAAGTCCTGTGTTACAGCATGACAGCCAGATTCATGACAAAGATGTATGTCATAATAATAATAATCACTGCCTATATATAAGCCTTCCGTTATTTTACAGACACAACTGTAAGTATGATTTCTCTTCACAAGTGGACAGTGGTAAGTCGGCCTAGAACTTCAAAAACAACAAAAGACCAGTAATGGATGAGTTTGGCACGACAATAATTGCAGTAAAAAGATGGTAACATTTATCCATATAATCCTGCAATAAGTGCAATTACCCCCAAGTGTCAGTGTCAGTGAATGTCAGGTTGTAGCTGGTGTTTGTCTGTCCCACAGGAATACCAGTGATGTTGACGATACAAGTAACTGTGTCCCAATAGGCAGTCACACATGAGTATCCATCAACTATGAAAGTGGGAAGAAAAAAGATTTAATCACCATGTACATTTTGACACATTTTATGTTATTAAAAAAAAAGTGATTAAAGTTACACAACTTTGTGCTGTCACACAAATGAGTGCTGTCACACAACTGTGCTGTCACACACATGTGCAACAGAGCAACATAAAACATTGACTTACACAAACCCTTTACTTTAAAAAATGTTTATGACATGGTTTTTTATCCGTTGGATTTTTCTTTTACCCATTCGTTTTTTGCTTATATGATTATTTTATGGATATGAACTTTGTTATTATCTGTTCTGTTATTTGTAGGACAGAATTAAAAAGAAAAATGTTCTACAAAATAAAAGTATCCGCAATCCATATCGGATCATTCGTATTATTTTGGTGTAGTTATTTTACATGACACGATCAGAATATGTTCAGAGGGTAAATGCCACGGAGATCTAAAATATGATAACTACTCACTGCTTTTTGAACTATCATCATCCAAAAATGTCGGAGCCTCTAACCTTTAGTAGGGTATCTCAATGAATAAACTTGTCAACCCAGCTGTCACTTATGAAGATCACTACTTGAGTAAATTTACTTCCCATCATTGACGCAACAAAAACACATCACATCACTTAATCATAGATGACAGCCAGATAATATAATGATGAAATCATTTCTAAAGTTTGACATTTCCCTCAAATCCCCTAATTTGCCATACGCTCTCTTATTAAATCATTTCCCACAATAGAAAACATCTATGTGATCAGACATGTGAGCGGTACCTATGATGCAGCTGGTCACTGTCAGGATGCTGGAGATCCAACACAGGAACAGGAGCTTCAGACACTTCATGTCTCCATTGATGAAAGTATCACACTGTGGATATGAATTTAACATTTCTTATTATAGTGTCTTTTTTGAATGTATTATCAGTATCATTAAAACAAATCATGTATCATTCCAGTACACCAACATTAGCAGTAATATATCTCTCTGTATATACATTAAATACAACCCATTTACAAAAGAATATACCTCAAGTTTAGATTTTTTGAAAAAGACAAGAAATGTAACATTTGCCATGTGCTCTATGATGTAGTGAATGGAAAAGTGCTTTTACCTCGGGGGTGTCCTGACGTGTTGATGTCTCAGATGATGAATGAGTGGTGGAACTGAGGTTCACCTTATCACCGGTAGCATCACAGGAAGTCAAACCATTTTTACGTCACAGCTTTTTTTCATCTTCTACCTTTTTGGTGTGGTTATGGGCACATGCTCTTGCTTTTGATCATAATGCGAGTGAAACATTTATTTGCAGCATTGCCACCTTTTACTAACATTATTTTAAATGGTTGTCCTTTTGTGTCACTTCTTTGTAATAATGTTTTTGTTGTACTGGATTTTATATTGTAATTTCAGATTTTTCAAGCCCAAAAAAACAGACTTCCTTTGCCTATTTCTCAATTTGATGTTTTGATGAAGGTGGGAAAGAGTGGTAACTAAATTGTGTACTGCACAAAATATAACTCATATAATACTCAACAAACCAGTCAGTGATTCCAACTAATTTTGTGAGAGCATCTTTATTCAAACCTCCATTAATTCCTTAATCTGTCACCTACATATACTGACAAAACACACAGTACGAAGAAGAAAGGAAAAATACAAAAATAATAACTAAAAATAAAAAAACAACTCATTATTATATTTATTCTTTATTGAGTGAGTGATTGATTACTTTAAAGAAATAGAAAACTCGAAGAATTTATGGGAAAACAATAGCTTCCGCTGCAATAACAACTGGACCAATATTATGTAACGTCCACACGGTTCCGTTGCGTGCTTCAACGGAGACGCTTCCCATTCATTTGAATGGGGTGAACTGCATTGTGGTTCCGTCGCATCGCTTTGCCTCCGTTGCTCGCTTCAAAATTAGAGAAAAGTTCAACTTTTCAAGTGTCGATGGAAGCACCAGTCTATCAAATCATATGCCAGTACAAGCGCTAGCCAATCAAACCACGTGCTTGTGTGTCCGGGGCGGGAGACACCGGCGCCAGACACGCCCACCGGCAAGCTTCAACGCAACGGAACCGTGTGGACGTACCGTTACTGTGAAAAATAATATATATGTGGACGGTAATCAAACACTTTATAAAACATATCAACATCATGCAATGTACAAACCTTATGTACATGAACACATATACTTATAGGCTACATGTAGTACACTTAACTTGGTAGTTTAATTGTTCTCCATGTGAAACTCTCTTGTGGTGCACCCCAAGGGTTGTTTATGGGCCCCATTACTTTCTAAAGCTACATGCTTTCCATTGGTCACATAATAAGCCATTAATATATTGATTCCTTTGCACAGGAACATATCTCTCAATGTCGACCCAAATGATTTAAGATATTGATTGGATATATTTTTCTCCAGTTTAATAGGGCTGAGATGTAATATAATTACAGCTGTTCAAACTAAAGTCACATTCTTTGCATATTAATTTCAGATCTAACCACTAAAATGTAGCTGCATTTCAACCTTATTTTTACATCAGTACCTAATCATTTAATGTTGAAGTGTTTTGCCTATTGTGTATGTTTGACCTTCACTGTGAATGATTAGTTATTAGAGTTTTAGACATTAATTCACCACAACATCAGAATCTGGAGTATGACAAATAAAACAAAAAGAGGGATCTATACGCGTTCACATCTAAGAATCTGTACATAAACACTTCTTATCTTTTCCTAAACCTGTCGAGGTAATATAAACCCAAATTGTTTTCTTACCTCTGACAATTGATTGTTGATATTTGCCTTGTCCGCATTTCCCCGTTTTTAAATACTCTTGTCAATATTTATATAGATTTTACTGATGAAAAAACAATATTCATTGCACCAGAAGGTAATTAAAAGTATAGACAATTGCAGGCAGAGTGTTGTAGGGTATGTATGTATGTATGTATGTATGTATGTATGTATGTATGTATGTATGTATGTATGTATGTATGTATGTATGTATGTATGTAAGTCGCTTTGGATAAAATCGTCTAACAAGTGACATGTAATGTAATGTAATGTAGGGTGACAAACTTGTATTTCAACAACAATCAACACAGAGAGACAATAAGCTGTCAGGGAAACTCTGGACTTGGAAAGTAAATGAGGAACAGTTCCCCCTCCCACTACAACAACAACCATAAGGGAGATTTTCAGTAGGAAAAATAATTTTACACTGTTAGAAACATGTTTATCAGAACCAAAAGCGCAACACTCTTAAATATACCTACAGTATGTTATGTCGTACCAACGACAGTGCCTATAATAAATAGTAATCTTTCCTGAGTTGAATTACGAAAATACTCCACCATACTGTACGTGAAGGAACTATATACATCTGAAACATGACATTTGGTAATAAAAACAACAACAAATAGGCAAATATTCTCTTCATAGCTTAACGTTCAAGAATAGATGTTTTTTACAGATAATGAACACTTGCTACAAGTTTGCTTTTTTTACTGATGTTGCAAAATAACAGGACGGATGGTTACAGTGGTTAGTGAGAAAATGCACGTACGAGAAAAACAGACATAATCTGACATCTTGATAAGGCCACTTTCATGCGTGTGAATGAAGCATGCAAGACAATGAGAAAATGAAGCTCCTTTAGACAGTGATAAAATAAACAGAACATTTCCTCCAGCACTTTGAATACACATCTATGAATCTATGAGTGCCCACAAATAAATGTTCTCTTTCTTGATGCTTTATTATGATCTATCAATAAATTGTGTTTCTTTATAAAAGAAGCAATACATAACTTTAAATGATGCAGAAAAAAGGGGAAAATCAGTTCATTGTATTTGGAAATGTAAAATGTCTAACCTGGGGGGCTTCTTTTTCTTTAAGAAACACACTATATATAAAGAACAAAGTTCACAACTAACTGATGAACAGTATACAGAAGTAAATGCTGAGCAGACACTGCCAATTTACTTCAAATCAAAGTGTATTTTATGGAAATGTCAACAATTATGTCCATCTTTTAAACCTTAAATGGGCGCTCAATATTTTTGAAGATTATTGCTTGCTATTGTCGACATTGCATCCATATTACACATGAATACACCTCTATTACACCATTAATACACCTGTATTACAGCCATATTAATCGATTATTACACCCATTTTACACCATAATTACACCAACATCGCAGCCTAAACCCATGTTACACTGTTATTAGACCCATATCACACCCATTTTACAGCAATATAACACCCAAATAACACCGTAATTTCACTCTTATTACACCCTTGTTACAATATTATTACACCTGTTATACACCCATATTATACCCATGTTATAGCGATTTTACTCTTATTGCACCCGTTATTAGACCCAAATTACATCCATGTTACACCAACGTTACCCCCATATTACACTGTTATAACATATATTTTTACAAAGCGACATATCCTGTCAGATGAATACATCGCCCAGGATAATAGGAAGTTAGTGGGTGCAGTGCTACTTGATTTTAGTTCTGCTTTTGATGTCATTGACTATTCTTTGTTGTTACACAAGCCGGAACCCCAGGTAAAAAAATAGTATGCTTAAATTATACTTTTCGAAGAATGTACTAAGTACGCTTTTAGATAAATGTGCTATTTTGGTCGCATTCAAGTATACTAAAGTGTACTCAAGTAGTACTGGAGTACTACTTAATCATTAGTTGAGTATACTTGAAGTGTAAATAGTGTGCTAAATTGGCACAACTTTTTGTAAACTTTAAGTGTACTAAAGTGCACCAGTTAAAATCATGATTTGTGTGCATTCGAAACACACTTTAAGCACAATTGTATTGTATCACCAGTGTGTTGGAAATATAAAAGGGCATTCAGCCCAATTCATAGTAATTCATAAGTGTGTTTTCAACATATTATTATCATACTTATACAGGCACACCTGTTATATTTCCAATTAACTTCAAATGCACTTTCTGACTGTATTTAATACTTTTAAATTGTGCTATTATGTTAATAAAAATGTATTTATAGTAAGGTTCTATCACAATTTAAGCACAATAAATCCATGTATTTTAAGCATAATGTTATTATACTATAATGTAGAGTAGAAGTTTATGGTATCACTGCTTATACTACAGAATAGAAGTGTATTTTAAGTACAATAATGTTACCACTGCAAGTACTGGGTTATGTGTTACAGAAGCATACTTACAATACATCACTATTATACTTCATACACTTTAAGCTACTTCCGGATATCACTTAAGTACACACCAAGTGTGCTATTCTGTTTCATGACAAATTACACTTCAATTATGAGAAAAACATAATTTTAATGACATAAAAACAATAACAAACCAAAAAACGTGTTTGTTGCATTTCCTCCGCAGCAGGGCCCGGATCGCACTCACCTCAGTGCCCGGAATTTTTTCTCTCACGGTGTCTTACAAAACAGGAAGGAAGCATGGGATGTAATACTTGATAATATAGACAATATATTAGATTGAAATCCATTCATAATGATAACATTAATACAGAATATCTGTACCTATAATGGCCTTTGGTTATATGGTCTAGTGCTGCAGAAAAAGATTTAAACAAACTACAAGTAGCACAACATAAGGCAGCACGATGTGCACTGCAGTGCTCCTACAGAACCAGAGTCATTGAAATGCTGGAGACACTGAAATGGTGTCAGACAGAGGTCTAATTATATTTTCTTACATTTTGTCAGAAATATTACAGTGACTCACTCACCACATATATTATCACAAAGGTTTATAGCGCAGTATGCTCAACATAACTATCAAACACGACATACAATAGAAGGAAGGTTTGCATTACCCAAATCTAAATCGAATAAGGGACAGAAAACAGTCATGCACAGAGCCATGGTCAGATGGAACTCTTTACCCATCCATATCATTCGGGAACATTCTCAAGTACATTTCAAAAGGTTGCTAAACATTTTTTTAAGTATTATAAAGTACATTTGAACTGTGCCTGTGGCTATGTATGCATATATTATTATGTACACTTATTTGTATTTACTTTTGTTTGGCCTTAGGATGGCGATAATTGGATGACCATTTTAGTTTTCATTTAACACAGCACTGTATAATTCCATGAAATGTTGAGCTGTTTCGTTTTGTTTTAATTTTGTATGTTTATGTATGTTTTTTGTGTGTGAGGACCCCAGGAAGCATAGCCAATGCTCATGCTAGTGCTAATGGGGATCCTAATAAAGACACAAGACATAAAGACATACAGAAAACATTGAAGGGTTGAATACGTGTCCCACAGTGATGATGGCAGTAAATCAGCGGAACAATCACTGTGTTTCGTGAAGTTCGTTCTCTGAGTTGCTGGAGCCTTCTTGTATAGAGCCACATATCATCCACTGTTTGACATAGTTAGAATTGGAGCTGTTGTGATCATGAAACAATTCAGAGTCCATCTGCTCTGCCATGTTTGAGTCTGAGGCTCCAGGGCTGCTGCACTCTCCAAATCCACTGTCAATAGTGTCCAGGTCTATGCGAGGGTAGCCATCTTCTGACTGCTCGTTTGAGGCGAACGAGACCAGTGATACCCTCTCTGGTTCAATAATCTGAGCAGGCGGCTGAAAGTTTCTATTTTCCTCTAATAAGTCATTAGATATTCGATGTTGTGGTAATAACCCACTTTGCCTATGAAGTTCTTCTAAATCATATCGAGCTTGTACTCTGTTGTCCCCCTCAAATGAACCGATATGTTCTCCATCTTGGTAACTTCTGAAGGTGTTGACTGAGCTCTGTGACACCCCTTCCTGCTCAAACTCTTCTTCTCCAGACAGCGTTACAGTATGGATGGAGACGTGTCCTGTGGAGTGACCGGCGCCCTGTGAACTGCCTCCGTCCAGGAAGAACAGCAGCGAGTCGCTGTTTGGCTGCAGCATTTGAAAGAGATCAACACCTCCTTTCACCCCGTTGCCCTCCCTGTTACTTTGCTTCTCGTTGTTCCACTGAAGGACTTTGGGCTGCTTCTCACTAATCATCTGAGCATGAGAGTGGATCCTCACGTAATCACACTCGTTGAAGACAGGCTTCACCCACTCCTGCAACAATTAAAGGAAAATAAAACATTAATTTTGAAAATCAGGGGCTCGCGGTGGTATATTGGTTAGTGTAGTCAGCATATTTATTTGATGCAGTTTGTTAGCTTGCAACTGGAAGCTGACATTATGTTAGTGGTTGTGTAACAGACAATAGTATATTTTGGAAGGTATGGAAGGAAGCTACATCAAAAACAGTCAATTTCACTGCTATAAAACTCTCTTTTTGTGATCTCTGATCTGCCCTTCAGAATAATGTGAATAATGTGTGAACATCTCTCTTATAATAGACTTTACTCAGAAAAACGTTGGTGTAGTCAAGGATATATTAGGCAACATAAGAACATGGAGGGGATCTTCAAACCCTAGAGACACGAGAATGGTTCTGATCTTCCCTTCGATCTCGCTGCAAGAGAGGAAATGACACACTTGTGACGCTCTTTGATAAAAAAAACTTGTCTTTAAAGTGCATGAGGGCAACTTTATACCTCATAAATGGAAATAACCTACTCCTTATCTAATCACTTGGTGGTTTTTACCACTCTTTCTGCTTGTTTGAAGTGTGGGAAACTCGGGCAAGTACCCAAATGTATTTATTAACGGATGATTTCAGTGTTCAGCAGGATACATCAGAACATTAAGCTACTATGATGAAGGATCATATACATCTAATAATTAGGCCGGTACGGACACAACATGAAGCTGAAGTATAGGAAAATATTTCTTGGGTTGTCTGAAGTGAGAACATCAGTTAGTGTCTGAAATGTTGTCTTGTTTAAACACGGTTTTTATAATAATTAAACGCTCTTGATTTACACTGAATATATTTATATTTCAAGCAATAAAAAAGTATTTTCAGTGAGTCCAGATGTGAAAATGATGTGGACATATTGCAATGATTCACTCCATTATGAAAAGAGACCATTTTATGTTTTGCAATGAGTTAAGTAGGTACAATTGTGATTTTGACTTTAATGTATATTTTATGCGACTCTCCCCACAACTCTGTTAACTTTCTGCAGCCATATATAGTCTCCATTCAGCAAGGTGATGACCAGATAAGCATGACTGCAAAAGCCACCACATCCTGAGCTACAGAGCTCAACAGCATCTCTGAAAGGTAAGCAGTCTGCACCACAAGACTGAGATAGTGCAGTCAAACTAGAACAAAAGGGCGAGTTCAGTTTTTTGCAGAGATCTTAAAGATTTGATATAGAGGGATTACGTGTATATATATATATACACACATACACAGCATTTTTTAAGAGTAAAAAGTGTTGTACTTCAAAGCTGTGAAAGCACTACACACCGCAGACCAATATTATGTTGTTTCACTGTCAGTAATACACAGTTACAGATTTTTGCAGGAGATTTAGGATGATGTATAAGTTCGTTTTCGGAAATTCAACAGTTTGATGAATTTGAGAGTGCAATATTCACATTCTAGCGCACTATCTGTATTTAAAGAATGGTTTTTAGGTCCAAACACTGGGGCCTACATTTTTATTCCTCTCAAAATTCTAGAACAAATATTACTTATTTGGAGTGGACTGCAGATTACTGTCAACGTCTTATTCCTTTTAAATTTGTCTGATTTCCACTAAATTCCTCAAAAAAAGACATGTGTGAACAGCCTAGGTAAAAGAAGCCATTTCATTTACTCCATGTAATAATTTAATTTAATTCACTTCCCCTTTCTGACATAATTTGCCTTTGTGCCACAGACAATGTCTAATTTCACATATTGTTCCATACCATATTACTATATTATATGTATTATTATGTTTTTATTTACTAATTGTCTGTTTTAAACAAGCTTGCCTTACCCCATTTCAGGACAAAGTATTTGAAATTGATTCAAATGAAAGCAGAACTTTGTCCTCATAAGGCTCAGTTAAGCAAGGTTACAAAAGCGACCTCTCCCTTTCAGTGCTTCTTCTCATAAAGCATGGTTTCTATGTTTATTTGATGCAGTAGCGCATTCTGCTGACCAATGCTTGTAACTGCACTCAGATTTTAAACTCATTTTTGGAGCTAGACGTAGTAAAAACGTGACACTACAAGCAGAATACTCCAATACACATTGGATGATATTACAAGGGTGACGATAAAGATACGGTTTTTAAACAACACTCAATTAATCATATAGGAACATGATGATGGCACAGGTGACACTCGAGGCATTTATTGTTCTTTCCACTCAATCTAAACTGTGAGATGAGTTCAGAATACAAGTGTGAATATACTATAGGTTTTTAATTCCAGGAAAAGATTACTTAAAAGTTACTTCCAAAAATTAAGATACAGTATGATACCAGAAAACATCTCTGGCACACCCCTGATGATAATAATACGACTGCGGTACACTGTATCAAACTTGAATAGTTTGTAAAGTACATTTTTTATAGAAAATGTAACTGAGTAACAGTAACACATGCAATGAACAATGTGTGTTTCTTTTAAATAGTAAATTTTTAGTAAACACATGTGCAGTGACGTTTTGTAGAACATAGAAGATGCAGTCTTTCATAGAAAATAACAATCAGTCTTTCTTTGGGTGTCGAAAGATAGGAAACATATATTTACATAAGGTGATGGAAAAGATAATGGTTAAAAAGTAAGCTTAACAATAACAATTATAACCCACATAATTCTCCCTATGTGCACCAAGCAGGTGGAAAACAGGCCTTTTTTAGACTGACAGAATGCACCAGGGGTATTTTCCACTGGGGTGGAACAGGCTGTGATACACAGATATCAACCCACAGCATGTCAGACAGACAGGGAAACAAATGGCCTCTTGAAGCCCCTGCACACTGAGTCATTCAAACCATAAAGGCCTTACATGTGAAGTCAAGGGAAAGTCCCATCAAGCACGGTCCAGATGTGCTAAAAAACCCTAGGGCAACACCTGCTGGGTATTTTGGAAACTACACACAGTCCAGTTAGTTTTGTTTTCTCTCACCTTGAAGTTCCCTCCATAGCTGAGGTCGAGTGGCTTGAAAAACTCATCTGCTTTGGGGATGAATACAATCTGCTGGAGTTTTTTCTGAAACCACCTGAAACAAATATGAAATAATTTCTGAATTTCTGTCACTTTTGATGAGCTCATTTTGATTTCAGTATGTGAGGGCAGATGTGAGGGCAGATTCAAGTGGTGATTATATCTAGCTTGTGTGATCCAAACATTTCCAACAACTCAATGTAAAGTCCTAAAGTCTAAATATATTGAAAAGATAGATTAAATACACAAAATGTTTTGATCTAACAAAAGATTCTTCTTCAATCCATGTTTGTCTGCTTTTAGCCTTTCGAAAAGTAACTTTTCTCCCACTCGCCGTTAGCATGTAAAAAGTGAGGCAAGCAATGACGCGTTAATTGACTAGCTAATGACTTTAATTAAACAAATTGTGTGCATTTTGGGATTTGATTGGCCTCCATGATCACTAATAATCTAAATGGATACAATTAATACAGTGGAAATAATGTTGATGTAAAAGCTTGCCTTGTTTGTGTTTTTCTGTCGCACCTTCAGGTCACAATGTTTTTACTGACATTTTTCTAAAGAGGTGTTGATTTAAAAAATGTCTCTCAGTTTACAATTGGCCTACAGTACCAGCTAGCGCTTTGATTCAATACCAATATGGTCACTAATATAGTGCTATTTTTTTCTACCATGGTGTACATATCTGCTATTTTGTTTTTGTTTATTTACTTATTGTGCTATTATTAGCATTTGCATACTTAGCAATTTTTTAAAAAAAATTTCCTCACTTTATCTGCACCATCATGTACATTTCTCCGTTGCGGGACAAATAAAGGGATTTCGAATTTCATTTTAGAGGGTGTGGCTTACATTGCTAATTCATTAAAATGTGTTTTTAGCATTGATATGAAAGTAGTTGGGTAAATATAAGAAAACGCTTCTAAGTATAACACAATATATATCGACAGTACCACAAAGTGCGGCGTCTAAAATGAGCTTCCTGTCAAATCAACATCCCTCTAAAACACTTGAAGCAAAAGCTAAATATCACACGTCTGCAAAGTGATCAGGACGCCTGTACTGCTGCAACTAATTAGATGAATTGCAAATAGCTTGTGTAAGCAGTGCATTAAACAGAACCACAGTTGAATTATTGCTCTCATCATCTTATATTATCCTCTATCAAAGATGGAAACAAAAATGCAGGCTCATTTATTTGTTCAAGCTTATGTTTTTTCTTCACGTGACCGTGATGTGTTTTCAGCTCTCTGATTCTATGCATGACTTCCTATGTCTGCTAGCCATTTTGGTGCAATGTGTTGCATGAAGCACAGCGGTGGTTTCTTTACATGTGGGAGGTGATACCAGGAACATGTTGATCGAAGCAGAGAGAAGCTTCGCTAATCGTTTACTGGAAGACAAAGTGCTGTGACCTTAAGATTACATTTTATTTCACTCAGCTCAGTTCTTTTTTTGTGTAATGACTGCCGATTTAATTATGTGTTGATTCAGTTAACCTATAACACACTTTGTTTATTTTAATTCTGTAATGATAATTGTTCATTCCAAATGTATTAATGTCTGCAAGTTTGTCCAAACGCGAGAAGTAGAATGTCAAAGACGACCAGTTTGAAGACAGATTAATTTAGTTTTTGTGGTTGAGGGGTTGACATTATAAAAATGTATTGAGTTTGGTAAAAATGGACATGTGGATCACTGCTGGGAACTCAGCACTTACGACGCCATGGCTCAAGGCCTTGTAACAGTACTCAGTGTTTGCAGTACTCACGATTTTTGGTAACAACCCAGCCACACAAGAAAGACAAAAATGATAGGCAGGATGATGTACCACCACGGTTCATTCATTCCTGTAAGAGACAAATAACATAGAAAAATACATTTAATTGCAAACTATTCTCACGCTCTCTGAAATATTTAAATGATGAAGTATCATTATGGGACTGGCAGCCTGATCAGTCTGATTTGTATTGAGACACGTCTTTTTATTTGAATGGCTTCAGGCTCTTCTACCTTTAATCTCTGAAGTTCCTGTAGTTCTCCATTCTGCACTGGAACTCCACTCGCTCCAAGGACCGAGATAGTAATTATCAGGACACATTTTGGCCTGAATGTCCACAGCATAGCGCTCATGTGATTGGAGCCTCTCACTGTCTAACAGGAAGAACCCTTGTGGTCCCGCTGAAAGGGAGTAAACTGGATCCTGTAAGAAGGGAATAAAGAATATAACTTATTTTTTTTTCCGCAGAGACAATAATAAACAGCCTGTTGTTTTTGTTTTGATTTTTGCCCACATATTACCTTTGACAAGTTCTTGCTCTCTCTTATGCGCACACTGTATGTGAGACAGTCTTTTTTGTTGACGTGGTGCCAGGTGATGTTGTAGAATCCGTCAGTGTTTGTCACCTGGACACCGACAGGAGGCGGAGGTTTCACTGTGAAAGATAAGCCCCAGGGGGAACAGGGAAATATTAGGAAATTGAAAATGTTTGCCAACGATGCTCTACACCACGAGTGGCTGCTGAGCATTATTTTATAGTTTGTCTTAATCTGGAGGGCAATGCAGGTGGGAGGGCGTTTGCTTGATTGCAAAGTATGATTATAGTCATCTCTGACTTGTACTGTATAAACCTTTGAACAAACCAGAAAATAATGTAATGTTTAATGTATAGTAATTCAAACGAAAGCTGTAAAGAAGTGGCGGTATTCAACAGGAGAGAAAGTGCTTCAAATATGTCTAATTTTCATATTTAATACACAGTAAATATCATCTCAATCTCAATCTTTATTTATTTGTATAGCACATTTAAAACAACCTCAGTTGACCAAAGTGAACTGAAAAATAACACAATGGGAGTCAAATAATAAAACAATAATTAAAAACATAATAAAAAGCACAATAACTAGAAACATATAAAAAGACATACAAATGTAAAAATGTAATGTTCAAGTAGTATTAAATATATATATAAAAATATGTATACAAATATGCATCATATTTAAATATGTCTTACATTTGTAAATAATTCTCATGCTACAAATATTTCAAAAACTACTTTATCATACATGTCACTCTACACGTCATAAGGGATGTAAATGCTGTGACCTTATTGAATTCTGTGTTATCTTCTTATCTGTTCAGCGAAATGCAAACCACTGAATCTTCAACATCACAAAGTGTTTTTAACTTACCCACATCAGCCAGCTTCCACGGCTCACTGACATTCACTAAAAGTCGATCATCACCCTGTTGACTGACTGTCGTGGTACAGTTGGTTTCAACGTATGCAACATCATCAATGTCCTTTGATTGAATTACGCACCAGGACTGAGGGGGTTTGACTTCACAGCTGCCATGAAACACATCGTCGTAGCAACTGCAACAGATAACACAGTGTTAAATCTGTTAAGCTCCCAGTGCATTTCTCGCTGTCATACTTCCTATGAATCATTATTATCGATCAATCTGATTATTATTTTCTCAAGTAATGAAATGATCAGACAGCCAATGTGATACAATTGATTATTTAGATAAACAGTCCAACAAGTGTTTCCATCATATCAAAGCAAGGTACTTAACAACTGACGTCACAGGATTAAACTAAATGTCATGGATATTACTAAAAGCCCAATATCTAAGACCGAATTCAGAGGGGGAAATGAACAGCTGTCTCTCAGACTATAGACCATCTGATATGATATAGTATTGTTTATATTCAATAAATTGACAAACTTGAAATGCACTAACATGAATCAGAATCATCAGTGACCCTTAACACCTTGTACTGTACCTGCACGTGACATTGAGTAGGACAGTGAATGGCGGCACAGAGCCCAGGCAGGAACAGTTCAGTGAGGCCTTAAAATCTGTCGTGCAGCTGACATTGCACATAGACGTGACTGCATCAAAAAAGGAAAGTGTGGGCAATGATTATTGCATTTATTTAATTTAAAAGGCATGCTCTATAAACATCTAATAACTTGTTTCTTTAAGGAAATCTCAATGAACTACGGAAATGTTTTTAAAGGAAAAGTCGGGCAAGGCCGCAGCATCAAGACAAACACAACGAAGAAGAGTAAAATAATAACTTGATCTCAAATATATGACATTTTTGTGAGAGAAATATATGTCAATACAAGAGTAAGATAAAAATAAGTTAAGGAAACTTACCAACATGGGGAATCAAAGTGAGGTTCCACAGCAACAATAAGAACAGGTGTTTAAGAGCCATGGGGAAAACCCACTGTTATCAGCCGCTGGTTAGACGGAATAAAACAGCATCTGAAACTAAATATAGACATTCTCGTTAGAAATGTGTTTTGTGGTTAAACTTTAAAATAAAAATAAATTGAGACTATGTGTGTGATTCGTTGCTTAGTTGAGACAAAGGTTAGTTAATTATCTAATTCACAAAGGCGCAAAGTCTGTCTACCAAAAACATTAGCATTAGCAGCAATAATTCAATGCAGTCATTAAAGAGCATCGACATTGACCGGTCAGAACTAAAGGCAATACATAAATCATCTCTTAAACCAGCTGAACATCTTATAATAAAAACATTTTTCTTCACTATTCTCTTTTTCTCATTACAAATAAATATAATAATAGTATCTTACCTTATTTAAATTGGAAATCCTTCCACCTAAACTTTCAGCATCTGACTGAGTCACTGATGCGCTGATGTCTGTGTGAATGTTTCATGGAACACTGTTGGTGTCACTGCGAACACATCATCATCATCATTGGTGGCGTGACGAAGGATGTGGTTTCAGACCCTTTGAGCTTTTGAGTCTGTAGATCCTTCCGCCCACTTCCACTCTGCTTGAATATGCAACAGCTAACCAGAAAGAAAAAAAAGTCAACAGGAAACCGAAAATATCTTCCAAAAAAAAAAATGTAGCCGTCATAATGATGCCACCTCAATAAAAGGAAGACGCATACTAATAGATAATAGATTAGAAAAACAATACACTTTCAGTCAAAGAAAATTCAGAAATATGGAGATACTTTCAACTTCAACAGTTTGTGTTTTACTGCATTTCAAGAACTGCAATAATCATTACAAAGGTAGCCACTTGTTTTAATTTAGTATCTCAAAACACAACTCATACATGTTTCAGTACTGAGATATGTTTCAGTACTGAGATGATTCTGAACACTAGAGATGTGGTTTGATACCCTTAATAGACTCTTATCAGGGGGTTTTCAGCAGATGTTGTTGAAGCTAAATTAGTCACCATCGTGCTCTAAAGCCCCTAAGAGCTTAATTTTAATGATTAAATCAACTCTTAATATTAACCTCAATCATTTAAAACTGGATAATATACATGTTTTCCAACAGGAGTCAAAGCATAACACACCTTTTTGGTTTGCGTATATAAAATGCCATCTTAACAATTAAACAACACAATGAATGATTTGTGTACATTGGTGGGCCTTTGTGGTATTGAAATCACCAGGTAGGTGTGCAGACATCTCATGTAATGTCACTAGCAGTAAAGGTCAAAGCCAAATGCCATTTGAACACACAAAATGAAACAAAGCTTAGCACGTAGCTCTTGTAAAACCCGCTTAGAACAACCTGACCAATAAATACTTTTGTAGCATTTACTGCCACTGCAGAACAAGGCAATGTCTTTAAAACTAGTATTGACCTCCAGGTTCTGCATTGTGCAACAGTGAGTCGATTAATCACTAATTGATAGATAGAAACGTAGTTTGCGAATAAATGATGCTACATCCGTTGCTGAGGTTAGGTACAAGCCTTTGTGGCTTAAAAACCTCACTGTTCTGTGACTGCAGGTTAGAAAGAGTCAAATGGAGCGGATACACTTCCCCATGTAAATTAATAAAGTCACTTTAGGTCATCTGTAGTATTTCATAGCATTTTGTGGTATTACCTTGTAAGGTAATTATATTCTAGCTTGATGGCAGGTTGGAGCCTAAAGTCAAGTCCAGTCTAATACAATCTAAAACCCCATTTTGCGCCCTAAGAAGGGTTGGGCTTAATGTTGGACAAACACTTCTCTGCCACTAGAGGTCATTGTATTTTTGAGGTTTAACTTTAACCTGCTGCAGTTCTTCTCAATTGTTTCGATGCAGTTTTGCCAACTACTGTATATAACATGCTGCATTAACTTTCAATGAATTGTGGTTATTTAAACACAATTCTTTTGGTACTTTTAAGACATCTAACGCATGAGGTAGAATACATTGTGTTCACAACATTAAACACAAGTACATACTGATAAAGAGTGCAGATATTACCTGACACTAACACAACATTCTGAGGCCTTGTTTTCAAGGAGGAGGAATCACTTTCTGTTGTGTTTGCTCATTTCCTGTGCGAGGTGATATGCAGGTGGCAATTATGATGAATGTCACATCGTACTTTACAAATGAGGAACTGTCCAGGAATAGCTCCTTGAATACAGAAATATGTTGTGTAGGCTACAATACCTTTAAATTCTGTCCCATGGTTACTCATCTTTAACCAAAGGGCTGGAGACATTAGTGCCAAGTGAGTCCATCGTGTTCAGTGAGGATAGGGGATCCATGTGGCTGAAGCATGATTGACCACATGGTATGCCATCTTTGCACTCTGATGGAGGTGTTTTTATTTCAAGGCACAGAGAGTGAAAGACGTTTTAGAGCAAAGAGAGAACCATGTCTTCCAGCGAGGTGGGGATAGGCCAACAGTCTTTCTCTATCAGAATCAGAATCAGAAACAGGGTTATTGACTTGGAATCTGACTTGATGTCATGGTGAATACATAAAATACAAAAAACAAGGAATCTAATATAAAACGAAAAATATTTTACACCGTAATAAAAATATAGTTAAATAGCAATACAAATAAAAATAAAGCAGTAATTTACATGGAAATAGAATGCTATGAATGAACTTTTGAATATAAACTATGAAATGTGAAATAAGAATATGTGCAGTAAGGAGTATGAACATTGTGTGCACTAATGTAATGCATATAGTCTATAGTCTACGATGTGGCTGAGGTAAAGTGTCAGTGGGGGGGCGGGCCTTGTTTGAGAGGCCGGTAGCGGAGGGGAAGAAACTGTTCAGGTGGCGAGAGGTATTGGTCATGATGGAGCGCAGCCTCCTGCCAGAGGGGAGGTGGGTGAACAGTTTGTGTCCAGGGTGGGAGGGGTCGGCCACTTGCCCACCTCAGGGTCCTGGAGGCATGCAGGTCGTGGAGGGATGGCAGATTGCAGCCGATCACCTTCTCTGCAGAGCGGATGACACGCTGCAGCCTGCCCTTATCCTTGGTTGTGGCTGTGGCGTACCAGATGGTGATGGACGAGGGGAGGATGGACTCCATGATGGAGGTGTAGAAGTTCACCATCATCGTCTTTGGCAGGTTGAATTTCTTCAGCTGCCTCAGGAAGAACATCCTCTGCTGTGCTTTTTTGATGAGGGAGCAGAAGTTCTGCAACCCATGTGCGGTCCTGGGCGATGATGGTGCCCAGGAAGCGGAAAGACTTCACAGCAGTTACTGGGGAGTCACACAGAGTGATGGGGGGGGGGGGGGGGGGGGGGGTATAGATTGGATGTCAAAAGTGATTCTACATCTGATAAGAAGGGGATATTATACTCACTGTATTCAAGTTTCCACTGTATAACACCAGCAATGACACCCTAAACACACAATATGGAGGCTAGTTTCCTGCCCCCATGGGTCTCTTAATCAAAACAATAACAAAAGATGGATATTGGTGGTGGAAATGACCATGGGATTGTGGTATATAATAGTTATTCTCCACCATTGCGATCATGGCAGACAGCTTCTTCCAGTTATGATTCCTCTAGTTGTCTTCTCTGAGCCGAATCATCAACAGAAACAGTTATGTAAAGTTATTTGGTTGAAATAAGTAAAAACAAAAGTTGTTGCGTACAAATTTGGCTAAAGACTGATATTACATTTTTGACAATGGATGTTTAAAACGAATAGTTACCTTGAGTAATATTAAATATTAAACTTCACAAGATTAGGCTATGGGGGAATCTTCTAAGTTTCTGGGTTAAAAAAAAGCCCAAGGGAATATTAGCATTGGCATCCAAAGGTAAATGCTGTTGAATTCTTATAACAGACATTCAATAACACGAACGAAGTTACCGAATCGTTCTCACTGGGGAACTCCGTGATGAAGTCTGTTGTTTCATTTTTACACTGTGGTCTCTGACGATCAGAATCAGCTTTGTTTATATGTTTTAACATAGACTGTGGTTGAGACTCGATTATAAATAGATCACATTAAGATAGTAAAACCATCACTTTCAGAGTCCACTGCAGTTTTAATGGCCACTTTTACTGCACTAAAAAAAAGCAACCCCTTGTTAGTGCTGCGTTGTTGTGACTTCAATGGTGCGTTTTCACAATCTCACAAAAATCACACTTGTGTCATGTATTCCCTTCTAGCTTCAGCAATCACAAGCTTTTACTCTGGGCTCATCAGGTGAAATATTAAAGGGGGCTTTCTGAATCTGGCAGAGCTGGTCTTAATCTGGAGGGTAATGCTTTGTAATATATAATGGATTATATTATATTTTTCATGGATTAATGTACATATTTTCAGCATTAGGTGGTAAAGGTGGAGATCCTATTTTCAGTTGTTAATCTAATCTAATGTAAATTACAAGATTAATTTAGTGGGACAAAAACAACACAGAGTCCTACTGAGAAATATAAGTATAAAGTAGGCCTATGGTCTACCATAAAATAAATTAAAAAGTACTTGAGTGCACTATTTGGTTGAATATAAAGGCCTACTTAGTTACTTTGATAAAATATGATTTTGATTATCAACAAAATATATGGAGCAATTGTCTTTCAAATACTTACAGTTTAAAGGGCCATTACACAGGAAGCAGTGTTTTCCTGACTTAAGCTTTTGTTACTTAGACCATTCGAGGAACTGATCTGACAGGATGTAGTTAAAAGTTAACCTTTGTCACTGGTTACAGCAAATCACCGCCGTGTTGCAGCCTATTTAGTGTGAAGGGAAAATGCAACTCAACACTCCAGCAGATATTTATCAGCTGAAAATATCTGCAACTTCATTCAGAAATGTGTCCTAAATGAACTTGGTCTAAAAATAACACAAAGGAATAAACCATAATATTCAGTTTTACTTTTGAAGTAATTAGTTTTACTCCTACGCCTTTTCTCTCGTAGTGAGAATAAGAATCATTCAAGATGTCCCTAAGCAACGCATTAAATTAAAGTTCAGTGGTGCAGCTTAAGAAGCCCCTCTTACAATAACGTGTAAATACATTAATAGAACAAACAAATTCTCTGAAGATTAAGTCATACATTCACTTCACAGTATCTCCAAAATTAAATAGGCTAAGTTGTTAGCTATTTTAAGCTATAAATCCTTACAACTATAACAATGTTTTTGCTGAAAATTATTTTCCTGGGGGCGACAGATGTCAGTCATCAGTGCTAAACTAATAACATTCAAATGTAAATGTCAGACCTTACTACACTTTACACCTTTGAGTTAACTGCCAGTGCACCACCTGTAGGCTAGAGGTAACACAAATAATTAAATGGTGACATATTGTTTAAAATATTTTTGTGACAGCCACATTCTGAGCAGAGTTTGTCTTTGACTGCAGTATGTATTGTCTCGCACAACAAGTTAGTCTGCAAGAGTGTGCAGCTAAAATTTACCAAAACCTTATTTTATGTGTGTATCCTTCTATGTGGTCTATTATGTAAAATTGTTCTGCAAAATACTACAAATACAGAATAAAATTAAAAGATTTAAACTTGGGTTGTGGGGTGCATCATTGTTGACATTAGTTAGCTTGGTCCACTAGAGGGCAGTATAGATGGCAAAGAAACAGTTCTGTATTTGCAGCCTCAAAGGAGTTAATCTCAGTGTACTTTAGAATGGAGTTACAAGTCTCATTTTTTTCATCTCAAATGCTGTAACATGAACAAAGCCAAGGCTGTTTCATGTTTCCATTAGTGAAAATTAACGTGTATCTGTCCAATCCGCTCCAAAATCGAATGGGTTCATCCATGGCCCACGCTGAACTCTTCCTCCAATTTTCATGAAAACTGAGCAAGTAGATTTGCTGTAATCCTCCAAAGAAATACATAAAAACGTACAAATCGAAACGAAAACATTACCTCTTTAGCGGAGTGAAAATATGCAAGAAATTTGACCATTAAATGTGAGTAATTTGAGAAAACATCAGGTGGTAAAGTAGTCCAGTAGAAGTTATGCAATAATCCACACTGTTTGGCATCTACTTGTTAGCTTGTGGGGAACAATAGAAGAGAAAAAACATTAATTATTAAGAGTGCACAAACAGTTACAACATGTATGCTTTTGACCTTTAGCCAGTTTTTTGTCGTATCTCAGAGGGTGTTCCTAGCGGGTATACGGTGTTGTGTTGGGGGTGGGGGGGCTTTGCTCTTTATATTAGAGGTGGCTGAAACAGCTCTCCGCAGGTTGAGAAGGGGGTTATCCCTCTGGAGGGCTGCAGGCTCTCGTAGAGTTGTTCTGTCAAGTGACCCGCACAGTGAAGCAAAGTGGTGGAGGTGTCTTTACTGTGAGGGTGGCGAGGGCCGTGGTGCGGTCACATGTTTAGGGGTGGTGGTGGTGGTGATGGTGAAGAAGTGGAGGGTGTGTGTGTGGGGGGGGGCAGGGGGGGAAGTATTTTGGTTGTAGTGGGTAGATATGCAGTCTTGCAGCTGTGCGTGTGCTTGTCCACGTCTGAGTGAATAAGGGGAGGAAGGGGCAGCGAGAGGGGGGGGGGGGGGGGGCATTCAGTTCAGAAGTGTTGAAGCATAAAATCTCTCTCTCTCTTTTTCTCTTTCTATGTCTCTCTGTCTATCTCCCCCCCTCTGTTGCAGGGCCAGACGCAAAGCAACAGCAATTTGTGCGATTTCACAGCTCACCGGATCCCTAAAACTCTGACAGCCTTGTGCTGAGGTGGGGGGTAATAACGGAGAGGGGGGGTTATGGGGGGGGGGAGATGGAAGGAATGAGGATGAGGGCAAAGATGGAGGGATGAAGTGGTGGAGGCGATGAGAGTGACAGTAACAACTAAAGATGGATAGATTTGAGGATGAGCAGGAGATGGGGAGCAGATGTTTCGATAAAACAGAGAGGAACTTGTTCTGATGACCATAACAACATACTTATTCTGATCTGCTTTTATACCTATTAACAGGCAGTCTTCAATTCAAAATAATGTAACAGGCCACCCTGACGGGTTATCATTATTACAGTTTTTCTCGATTGCTAACACACTAAAATGCTACATAAAGCACAATTATTTTAACTGACACTCAAAGAGCAAAACATTGGCTCAAATCTCCAAAACTCTAAACACATTTTCAGCTTTTCACACAATTTGCAAATCAACATGGCACTTTTTGCAAACCACTGCTCACTTTTCTCCTCGTAAGACACAGGAATCTGACATAAAGTCACGTGTTAGCAGGTTTAAAACACTGATGTTCAAAATGCCTCACACATGGACCAATGATCAAGAAACACATTCCACCTGACCAAACACCTGGTAGCATAATTGTTGGCTCATCAATCAGGATGTTAGCGTAGAGGTAGAGCTGGAGGGAGAGGACGTGGACAAAGAAGAATACTCTCTAATGAAATGAAATGTTATCAAACATGGTTTGACGATGAGAGGCTGGACAGAGGGTTCAGCCTAATCTAAACTGATGTACTGTCGCCTCTGTAATCCGGACACTTAGACTTGAAAACAGGTTAGTTCCAGTTTTTAGCTCTGCATTAGTCATGATATATCAGTGCTTATATCTGTTGTGTGAAACGTTTTTACTTCATTACTGTAATTGAATTGTTGGTATGTTGCATACTATAACTTTACAAAAATCCTGCACAATGTACTGTGGTAAACTTACTTTTATGCAACACAGACACTGACCAACCACTAGATCTTTGTTGTTTATCTGAAGGACTGAGAAACAAAGAGGTGCAGGTGGAAGGCTAAGGATTTTCAATGAGGCACAGGAAGCAGCAGTTACAAACTGGGTTTTGGCAAACAATGCCATCACACTTACAGTAGAGAGATCCGAAGCAGAGTAACTATGTGCTGAGATGCATGTTGCACAATGTTATCTTTGAATAAAATATGATTTTTTTCAACAACTCATTTGTATTTCTTTCATTTACTGTATTTCTGTAAACTCAAGCAATCTTTCTCTGTAGAAACCTCTATGTACAGAGCATAGCCCATAAAAGATGAAAGTGCTTTAGATTATGTTCAGCAGTGTGTAGTTGGGTGGTCAAACCATCTAGTATTATGAATGAAGTGTGTTATATTTGGTGCTAAAGTTTGCATTTGGTAAGTGTTTATGTAGTTTTGAGTGCAGTTCTTCATTTAGCAGGATAAAT
>NC_136905.1:15788267-15859866 GCF_949606895.1 Notothenia rossii
TCACTTAAAAATGGCATCCAAGCAACTGAATGAATGGCTAGAGGCAGGGAAAGCCCTCGCAGATGAGTTGGCAAATAAGGCAAATACAACATTATCCAAATATGTATTATAACATTTACTCAAATAATAAAAGAAAATACACATTACAAAGATGTGTGTGCAACAATTAAGGGAAATATCTAATCTCTTTTATATATTTATATATATATTAATATACCAAAGAAACCAAAGAAAAGAACGCAAGGATCAAATGCGACCTGGATGGGAACATTTGGAATAAGAATCGATCTGGTCTGTAAAATATCATCTAGTTCTAGTGTTTCATTAAGTTTTAATGCCGTTGGTCTTCAATTATGTTTCCTATATCATCGTACTTTGTTTATGCAGTTAAACCTTCCAGCTCTCTGGAGTCCCCAGAAGTCGAGGAGACACATGAGATTCCTCTACAGGTCCCAAGTCTTGGTATGCACAATGAATTCTTAAATTATCCTTCAACTTGAAATGTAGCTAATTGTTTATAGTATGTAATAGCTATGTTCATGATACATTTTAAAGTGAAAAGCCATGTATGGAATATCTTTTTTTAATTAAACTAAATTCCATGATTTGTTTTATATTTTGTTATTTTAGATCAACATCTTCTCACATTGAGAAACCTGTTGGGTTCTCTCACTGTCCCTGCATCATCAGAAGAAACACCCACTGTAACAACATGGACCCAAAGACAGTTGAAACGTGAACAAAAATTCAGAGCTGCAATGCCAGAGCTCCTTAATTTGAAATTGGCTGCAGAGATTGTCACTAAACGTTCCTGTCTCCAATGCAAAACTGCTGATGCTGTGGTCCGGTGCTTGGACTGTGTTCCACCAGGAACTCCCTTTCTTTGTCCGGCATGTGACCCAATTATCCATGGCAAAAATGTCTTCCATGACATGGAAGCCATGATTGATGGGTTTCACAGACCTATTCCTCCCACATCCTTAGCAGTTGTGGATGAAAGTGGCCAATATGGACTTCCCTTACCATGGTTTCCTAATGTGCACTACATACAGGACTGTCTCAGAAAATTAGAATATTGTGATAAAGTTCTTTATTTTCTGTAATGCAATTAAAAAAACAAAAATGTCATACATTCTGGATTCATTACAAATCAACTGAAATATTGCAAGCCTTTTATTATTTTAATATTGCTGATTATGGCATACAGCTTAAGAAAACTCAAAAATCCTATCTCAAAAAATTAGAATAGTTCCTCAGACCAAGTAAAAAAAAAAGATTTATAACAGCAAAACACAATCAAACATTTGAAAATGTCCATTAATGCACTCAGTACTTGGTTGGGAATCCTTTTGCACGGATTACTGCATCAATGCGGCGTGGCATGGAGGCAATCAGCCTGTGGCATTGCTGAGGTGTTATGGATGCCCAGGATGCTTCAATAGCGGCCTTTAGCTCATTAGCATTGTTGGGTCTGGTGTCTTTCAGCTTCTTCTTCACAATACCCCACATATTCTCTATGGGGTTCAGGTCAGGGGGATTTGCAGGCCAATCGAGGACAGTAATGCCATGGTCAGTACACCAGTTACTGGTGGTTTTGGCACTGTGGGCAGGTGCCAGATCATGCTGGAAAATGAATTCCTCATCTCCATAGAGCTTTTCAGCAGACGGAAGCATGTAGTGCTCTAAAATCTCTTGGTACACAGCTGCATTTACTCTGGGCTTGATGAAACACAGTGGACCAACACCAGCAGCTGACATGGCTCCCCAAACCATCGCTGACTGTGGGAACTTCACACTGGATTTCAAGCAACTTGGATTTTGCTCCTCTCCAGCCTTTCTCCAGACTCTGGCGCCTTGACTTCCAAATGAAATACAAAACTTGCTTTCGTCTGAAAAGAGGACTTTGGACCACTGTGCAACTGTCCAGTGCTTCTTTTCCTTAGCCCAAGTCAGACGCCTCTTCCGTTGTCTTGAGTTCAGAAGTGGCTTGACCATGGGAATACGGCTATTGTAGCCCATTTCCCGGACACGTCTGTGAACAGTGACTTTTGATACCTGGACTCCAGCTTCAGTCCACTGTCTTTGAAGCTCCCCCAAATTCTGGAAGCGACTCTTCTTCACAATGCTGTTAAGGCTGCGGTCATCTCTCTTGGTTGTGCAGCGTTTCCTGCCACATTTCCCCCTTCCAACAGACTTTTTGTGGATGTGCTTTGAAACTGCACTCTGTGAACAGCTTGCTCTTTGAGAAATTTATTTTTGTGTCTTACCCTCCTGATGGAGGGTGTCAATGACGGTCCTCTGGACAGCAGTCAGATCAGCAGTCTTCCCCATACTTGTGATTTAGTTTACTGAACCAAGCTGAGTGTTTTTCAAGGCTCAGGAAACCCTTGCAGGTGTTTCGAGTTAATTAGACGATTCAAGTGATTCGTTGAACACCCTACTAGTATACTTTTTCATGATATTCTAATATTTAGAGATAGGATATTTGAGTTTTCTTAAGCTGTATGCCATAATCAGCAATATTAAAATAATAAAAGGCTTGCAATATTTCAGTTGATTTGTAATGAATCCAGAATGTATGACATTTTTTTTTTTTTTTAATTGCATTACAGAAAATAAAGAACTTTATCACAATATTCTAATTTTCTGAGACAGTCCTGTATACAGCGGCATCATTTTCACCATGTTGGAAGTTTGCTTTAACTGTTAAAATGTCTCAATTTGTATTGACTACATGTCCTAACATGTCCTAACATGCATATGGATCTCTGAAATTGTCTTTGCTGCAGTGTGTTTGCTTCCAATTCCTCCACCATCCCAAATCTGCTTCTGTGGTCCAAGCCAAGGTTTCACCATCATCCCAGGAAAGCAGACCGTGTTGGTGACTATCAATGGTTTGTTGCCACCAGAAGACGATGTGGTCAAGCAAAAATACAGGATTACTATTATACTTTTGTCCTGCGTTGCATAGATACCTGTCAAATTGTACATTTATATTTTTTCTCAGGTCCATACAACGTTTGCCTGCCTTCTGTGTGCTGTCCAACTTGTTCCACCAAATGGTCCCCGAGCATAGGTGACTTGCTTGGATACAAATACTGGCCAGCAATCGACAGCTGCAAAATTATTTTTAAGTTTGATGTGTTCACATCATTCGAGCAAATGAAATTGGCCAGCCCAGCATTATCCCAGCAAGTATTTATAAAAATCGATCGTTTTCCACAGGAAGGGTAAGAATAAAATCTGGTTTTCAAGATTTTTGAATACCAAACTTTGAATTAACAAAATGAATACCATTCTTGTTTCCAGACAGGCAGAATCTGTAGCGATACCTTCCACAGAGTCTTTCGGGAGTTTGCCTTCTGTAATTACAGACAAGAAGATCTCTGCCTGGTGGAGCCCTTTAAATGCCCAGCATGCACACCTGACATGCTGGCTATTGCTGTAGATGGCAATAGAAAGCATTATCGCTTCAAAAGTCCAGAGGGTCAGTGAAATCATATCTCATTTTAGTTGTTGTTTTATTGAC
Source organism: Notothenia rossii (assembly GCF_949606895.1). Lineage (NCBI taxonomy): Eukaryota > Metazoa > Chordata > Actinopteri > Perciformes > Nototheniidae > Notothenia > Notothenia rossii. The sequence continues at coordinate 15,791,797 of NC_136905.1, forward strand.
TAAGCTGAATGTCTTTGCTGAAATGTTTAACTTTCCCCAACTATACCATTTTTTTATTTTTGTTTATTTTCCAAAGTTTGTAGACTATCAGAAAACAATAGTTGGTTTGTAATTACACATAATTATATCAATCCAATTCATAAACATTATTGTATATGACGCCTGTAAAGTTAGCTCAACTTTAAAATGTTAAATGGTTGACGTTAGTTGGATATGTTGGAGCTTAGAACCAGCTTTGGATATAATCGCTTCATGATAAATGTATTAAATTGTCCAGGAACCTTTTTTTCTGCCTTCCTCTGCCCAGCAATATAAAGGATGTACTTTTATTTTTACCTATTTACAAGAAGTCAGTAAACTTTTCACTAATGTTAAATAATGTTGACAAAAGGCTTTACACAAAATTAGATTACAGATCAAATTCACAAAGACCTTTTCCACATTTATGAAAAATTGATAGCAAAAGCAAATTGCCCACATTAAATAGAGGACACAATCAAACTTATTTATGTATGATAATGTTGCTTACAATTTCTTTCTCAAATTTCGCAGGACAGATGAACCGTCTCTATTTGATGGACTGTTCATTGCCCAGGACAGTAAAGTGTCTGCCTTTGTCGACAAAATCGGGAGCCAGATGACGATTGTAAGAATCTATTCCACCCACTAACCCTTTTATTTATTTTACTTAGCACAGGGTTAAATGTAACAGATTGTGTCTATTTCAGAAAAGTGGTCGTGATGTTTGTGGACCAGCAACATTCACAGCTTGCAGAGAAACCTAACACAAGTCCAGGAACAAGGTGGATGAGGAAGGCCTGCAAATAGCTGTGTGCAGACATGGCATCTTGCTACAAGGCCTAAATCACTACTGTGGTGAAATATATACCTACCCAATGTTCCTGCAGAAGGAGCTGGCTGAAGTTGAATGCAAAATTCTTTTGTATGGATGTTGCCTGCAGGTAGTTATGTGTTTCCCACAGAATTTGATTCTATTTGTGGGGGCACCGCACCCCACCCCCCCCCCCGGCAAGAAAAGCCAAAGGCCCCTTAACCTATTCGGGTGGTCCATGCATCCACCCCCCTCCTCAAATAAGATAATACATGCGAGTTCATGGCTACTGTAGACAACGATATTGTTGCTCTGTGTTGCGTTGTTAATGAGTGAAACACACCGGAGTTGAGGATCCGTGGGGTTTATTCTTCCAAAAATATCATTTACAATTTAGGCATTTAGCAGACGCCTTATTCCAAAGCGACTTACAATGACCAATTACAGGGACATTCTCCCTGGAGTAACCGAGGGCTAAGTGCCTTACTCAAGGGCACACTAGTAGTGGTGTTCCAGGCAGGATTTGAACTCGCAACCTTCCAATCATCAGCCCACCTCACTATCCATTAGACTGCCAAAAAAAAAAAAAAATGTAATAATATATATATCTTTTTTTATGAGATCCATTTGTGGCGGACGATATTTAATTCTGGCGGCCCGCCGAAAATAAATAAATGTATGGGAAACACTATTGCAAAATGTGTTTGTGTGAAACGTGTTATCTTTTTAATTCTTGCACATCCAGTAGATGTAAAGCAAAAAAGCATTCATTTGGATAAATGCTGATGTTGGTTACAAGGATTGTACTGGTCATTTTAAGGACCTGGTTTATCTTTTTACTATTATGCCATCATGCAACTGGAAAAGCTAATTGATTTTGTCATTACAGGTACTGGCCTTATTTGGAGAAGATGGCAGCAAAGTTGCCTGAGCTCCAACCACTTACAGAGATGAAACCTTTTCTCTCTGTAATGCACGCCAAGGCCCACACAGGCAAATGCGAGGTACAGTATGCAAGTTAAACATTTGTGTGACTAGATTCAAATGTTTTAGAAATGTTAGTGCACATAAGAATATCATGCAGTATATTATATTCAAGCCTGTGGAATAATTGTAATAGTTACAAATGTTGACAAAATTGTTACAAAACAGACTGTCACAAGGATAAGCTTCCAAAACCCATTATGTTTTTTTTGTAAATATATCCACACTGTAGAAATAATGAATGAACAGAGCCTCAAATAACTGCAGTTGTGACATTGTAGTTCAAAGCATAATTCAATCTCAGAACATTTTAATTTTCTGAAATTGCTCCTGACACTGATGTTAACTAAAGATCTACAGTACCAGAAATTATAATATTGAACTAAATATCTAGATCTCATTGTTTATGATTCTGATCAGGTGAAGTGGGGTGGCAGAAGCCAGGAAGGTGCTGGAAATACTGTTGGCGAGGAAGTGGAACAGGTTAACAGCTTCCTCTCAAGGGCAGCTCTGACAACAAAATACATGACCAAATCAGATTGGTAGAGGAAAACAAATTGTTTTAAGTAGTGCCACATTGTAAAGCTGATATGAGTTTTTGTGTTTACAGCTAGAGAAGATATGATAACCGTGCTGGCTATGCAATGGAACCACAGGAAGGTGGAAAATCTCCAGAAGACACTCTCAAAGAGATTTGTCAAAGTAAGGCGTCCATGCTGCATTTCAAAATGTACATTAAGAATATCTGAGTTTCTTATTGTAGTAATTTAACACCATCCTTAGCTACATGTTGTTGAATTAAATGTATTCTGCAATCATTTCATTATGATGGTGCTGCCATGGCACACTGTTCTGCCAAGAGTCTCTGTTCTGTTTGTTTTTAATTAAGCACTAAAGGTTGATTCATCTGAATTTTTGTATAATAATAATAATAATAATAATAATAATAATAATAATAATGTTAATCCTGCTTGATCTTTTTAAAAAAAGAAAAGGGACACTAAGGTGATACTTGCCAACCTTGAAGAGAAGGTGTTTAGCATTTCATGTTGTTGTCTGGTCAGTTAATGTGCATAAAGGAATTCAGTAAAAAAACAACCTTCTCAACCAACTGGAACGCATATTCACTTTTTCCTTTTAAACATTCTAACCAGACTACACAGAGAGCACAAACTGAAGTGGACAATCTTGAGAGTCTCAAGCAAGAGCTGAACATCTCCCTGGAGGACACGGAGCAGTGGGTGTTGGAGGTCAAGCGATGGGCAGCCACTGGTATGTTATATGATCACTGTGGTATAGATTTGGTTCCATATTTCCAAACATTTGGCTTCATGTTTTATGATTATACCTGGTTGTTTCTGTTTTCAAGAGAAACATGGAGGCCAGAGTAGCCAGGAGGAGCTCCAGAGAGAAATAGATGACATTATTTATTCCCTCCGAAGAAAGAAACACGACCTCCATCGACAAAATGGTATTTATTATTACGCTATCTAGAAACAATATTTGTTTCTTGTTGTTGTTATTGTTAGTATTATTATTATTATTTTATTATTATTTTTTTTTTATTTACAGACAGCAACCAAACAAGGCAACGCAAACGGAGAAGACTGACAGAGCTCAAGAAGAAACTTAGAGAGAGGATACTGCAGTACAACACCATTGATGCCTGTACAGAGACAATTGACACAGAAGCAGTATGCAGTCTGTCTGAGGATGTCATTCTGCCCTGGGAGGCGCAAGGAGATGGTAAGAAACAACTTGTTTTTGTTTGGCCTAGATATTCCATAAATTCAGTTGTAGTACTAGAATACAATCACCAATGTAACACAGAGCTGTCAACATAGGTGTCACAAATCATCATGATCACAACAAATCATTTAAAAATAATTATATTGAAAGGTCTGTATGATGTTGCCCTATCAAGTCTTAATAGTCATGCTATAGTCTCACTGGGACAGGCACATCTATGGAAACAGTAAAACCCTTCATGACCACCCTGAACTGCATACTAATGTCGAATCTCAAGACATACTGAATGTAATTCTGCCAACATAGACAGAATTGAAAAAATTCAGCAAGCGGCGAGGTTGAACATTTTTTACCAGATTTCAAGGTTTTGGGCAATTTAAGTTAAAAAGATTGAATGCAAACGGATATTATTTGTTTTATTAGCCTTACCATTGTGGTTGTGTTGTCATATTTTGTGTTTTTTCCATTATAGTGGTGAACATGCGCACAAAGAGGCGACTTTTTGACCAGGTTATGCTGGTCAGGCGTATGGAAGAGGAGAAAGTCATCATTGTGAAGGAGATGACCCAGCATTGTCAAAATCTGAGGCAGGCACTGGACGAACTGGACCGCCTCCTTCATCAGACAAAAGACGACATCAGGAACCAAAGTATGTTCCACAAATACCAATTTATAACATTTGCCACTGCCCCTTCTGGTCAGTGTCAAACGTCTGTCACTGAATAGCATCTGTAATGATTGCATTTTTTCTGAATCACAAATCTTTTTAGCTAAAATACAGCCTCTCAGTTAAACATTGAAATTGCTTAAATGGAACCAACATCAATGCTAATTAAAAGTTGCCTTACATAGGCTGTCATTTTGTCTTTTTATTTTAGTTTCTCCAAGCGATATAACAGAAGAGGGATACAGGGGACTGCACTGCTGTATTTTACACCATCAATATCTTCTGGAGCAGAAACTGAGCAGAGTCACCAGCACCTACAGCTGTATTGGCACGGACTCGTCTTTTCTCATGATGGAGGAAGACATTGAAGACGGTGATGAGGACAACGAAAAGGACGGTGATGAGGACAACGAACAGGATGGTGATGAGGACAACGAACAGGACGGTGATGAGGACAACGAACAGGACGGACAACGAACAGGACGGTGATGAGGACAACGAACAGGATGGTGATGAGGACAACAAACAGGACGGTGATGAGGACAATGAACAGGATGGTGATGAGGACAACAAACAGGACGGTGATGAAGACAACGAACAGGACGGTGATGAGGACAACGAACAGGACGGACAACGAACAGGACGGTGATGAGGACAACGAACAGGACGGACAACGAACAGGACGGTGATGAGGACAAAAAACAGGACGGTGATGAGGACTACAAACAGGACAACGAACAGAAACTTAACAAGTCAATTGTATTGTGTTGTATACATGTGAACGTATTAAAACGAGTATTACGATTGAATGGCTTGTTTATTACCTTTTTTTTGTATTATCCTGCTATACATTTACTATGTCTGGTATTCAACTAAATGCCATTAGCAATTATCAGTCACCTTCGGATCCGAGTTACCTGGTATAAGGTTTTGGTGATCACCCTTATTATCATGTCATTTAATCATGATCTGTTTAATTAGCCAATGCTTACATCCAAAGAATGTGTCTAGACTTTACTCCTACAGACCTAAGTAATACACTCACCGGCCACTTAATTAGGTACACCTTGCTAGGAATAGGTTGGACCCCCATCTGCTTTCAGAACTGCATTAAGTCTTCATGGCATAGATTAAACAAGGTAGGCTACTGGAAACATTCCTCAGAGATTTTGCTCAATATTGACCTGATCGCATCACGCAGTTGCTGCAGATTTGTCGGCTGCACATCCATGACGCAAATCTCTGGTTTCACCACATCCCAATGGTGCTCTGTAGGATTTGGATCTGGTGAGTGTGGAGGCCTTTTGAGTAAAACTCATTGTCATGTTCAAGAAACCAGTTGGAGAATATTTGAGCTTTGTGACACGGTGAGTTATCCTGCTGGAAGTAGCCATCAGAAGATTGGTACACTGTTGTCATAAAGGCATGGACATGGTCAGCACAACCCGGTATCACGGCAAGACGTGAACATGTGACGATTTACCATGCTGGGAGACGTGAAGATGTCACAATTTCGTCCCTTCAAACGTGACAATTACACAGTATTGTTAACATGGCCCAACCAGTGGAGATATACCCGGAAATGCCAAGCAAATGCTACCCCGACGGTCGGTTGTTATTATTATCAATATTAATATAATAATGATTGAATTTTTAATAGTCACACTCGATTTCGCCGATTTTCTTGCTGCCCCAGCTGGTCGACACCTCTTTTAGCAGAAACAAAGGCTACATTAATTTATTAAATCGATGTTAATCTATGTGTGTGGATCATCTGTGGATATGGAATTAACGGACGTGACGTTGTGCGATTGTGTTACCAGGCAACAGCTTCGGTTCATGTTAATTTACAAACTCTTCAACTCGAACCGTAGTTATATTTAAAAACATTTTAGAGGGTGTGTATAACAAAATACATCTGTCAAAAACAATACCGGAAACAGAAGTAGGCAAGATCCTCAGCTCGGTAATTCAGTGGTTTAGCCGCAATGCACGTTAGGAAATGGTGTTTATGCGATGTGAAATCCGAAAACATTTTTTTTAAATAAAATAATACTTTATTCCGAATGTGCTTGCTTTTCTCTTTGAAAGTCATCACATAACGGCATTGTAATACACGGTTCGGCTGCATTAAATATTACATATCTGCCGAAGTTCTCTATTTATAGAGCCCTGATGAGAAGACTTCTAGACAAACAGGGAGAACTGCCGCCAAAACTGAAAACGTGACATGGATCATAAATATATCAGCAATTAAACAACATCTTAGATTTATTTTCACACAATACGTCTCCTCGCAGTATCAACAAGTCTAAAAGTGTTAAGAGAACACTACATCGGCAGAGGTAGGCCCCGGATTGTATCCCTGTATATAACATTGACCTCGCTGAAGAAAGCTAACACAGAGACGGTGACTGAATACGTCATCAGGGCGGAGCAGATCATCACGGCGCTCAAAAGTGCAGGAGAAGCACAGAGCGATGGATTAATGATGGCGATGGTTATGAGGGGACTACCGGAGATGTATAAACCGTTCACACTGTTGGTGACGCACCGTTCAGCGGACATGTCGCTGGGGGAGTTCAAGGCCAAGTTGCGGAACTACGAGGCCTCAGAAGACTCAGACCCGGTCGCCGAGGAGGCAGGTGAAAGGGTAATGAAGGCCCGGGCAGCGCCAAAGAAAAAGACCGGACCCCCGACGGAGATGGCGTGTTGGCGATCTGGAGAAAAGGGTCACCGAAAAGATAATTGCACAAAAACTGTTTGGTGTAGTTTCTGTAAAACTTCGGGACACGCAGACAGAGTGTGTAGAAAGAAGCGCGAACAGAGCGCTCGGTACGCGCGCGTGCAAGATGGCGGCTATGGACAAGATGGCGGCAGCGGTGGACGTGAGGCGAGTCGAGACGACGCCCGGAGAGCAGCGGGAAGAGAGGACTTCACCTTTGGGGCGCAGACAGGATACGCCAGCTGGTGAGCGCAGCAGGCCAAAAGGAAGGGACTGATCGTGGACACAGGTGCGTCGTCCCATATTATACAGCACTGACAGGAAAAAGGTGTGATCTAGCCAGGATGCACAAGTTTGGGTCAGTGTGTTATGCTTACCAACAGGACAGAGGAAAACTTGAGTCCAGGTGTGAGAAAGGACTTTTTGTAGGGCATGACAAAGGCAGCCCCGCTTTTCTAGTCTATTATCCCGGTAAGGGGAAAGGGCAAAAGCACAGGTTAGTAAAGTTTGTCACAAAGACAACATGTGAGAACGAGACACAGACACAGGAGCCAGAGCTGGACTCCAGAGTAGGGTGTGAGAAAAGAGAGACGACACAGCCCAGTGTACTGAGCACAGACATGCAGACAGACGGTCAACAGACACCGGAGGATGATGGCGAGAAGCACCCTAGGGTGACGTCACGTGCCTCATGCAGTGGGAGATATCCCACCCGGGAACATAAACCCCCAAAGTATCTGAAAGACTATGCCCAGAGAGAAAGTGACGAGGATGACAGTACACTTACCAGCATAGATTACTGCTTAAGAGTAGTGAGTGGTGTACCTCAGACCTTTAAAGAGGCCATGATATCCCCTGAATCAGGAAAATGGGAGAGAGCGATGGATGAGGAGATGAGGTCCCGGGAGGACAATCATACTTTTACTCTAACAAAATTACCCGAGGGTAGACAGACAGTGGGAGGCAAGTGGGTGTACTCAATCAAGGAGGGTATTGAAGGGCACGACCGGTACAAGGCCAGGTTTGTAGCTAAAGGCTACAGTCAGAGGGAAGGAATAGACTACGGTGAGACATTCTCCCCTACAGCTAATCTGACCAGTGTACGGGTAGTTATGCAGAAGGCAGCCGAAGACGACTTGATTTTACACCAGATGGATGTGAAGACAGCCTACCTGCACGCACCCATTGATAGGGACATATATATGGAACAACCTGAAGGTTACTAGAAGAAAGGAGAGAAGCTAGTGTGCAAGCTAGAAAAATCAATTTACGGCCTGAAACAGTCTGGAGGAAATTGGAACGAGATGCTTCATACATGTCTAATTGAAGACCACTTCATACAGAACCCAGTAGACCCCTGTGTTTACACAAAGGAGTCAAAAGAGTCAGGGAAAGTGATAATTGTGATTTGGGTGGATGATTTGATCATCGCAGCAGACAACACTAGAAACCTAGAGCAGGTGAAAGATATGCTCTCCACCAGATTCAAGATGAAGGACCTGGGCAGGTTAAAACATTTTCTAGGCATGGACTTCGAACAGTCTGCCAGTTGTGTAAAAATATCCCAGAAGAGATATGTGGAAAAGATCCTGAATCGTTTTGAAATGCAGGAGTGTAGAACTAGGGAAACACCATGTGATCAAAAGCTAGACTACAATGAGGATGCACAAAAATTGACGGATGTAAAAATGTATAGAGAAGCTGTAGACCGCCTCATTTATTTGACAACATGTACTCGCCCTGACCTATGTTTTGTAGTGAGTAAGTTATCACAGCATTTTGCTGATCCCGCAGAAGAGCACTGGATTACAGCAAAACATGTTTTCCGTTATCTTTAAAGGTACAGCAGATAAACAGCTTTGTTACAGAAAGAGCAGCGAGGGCTTAGGGCTTCAAGCCTATAGTGACGCAGATTTGGCGGCAGACGCCACAGACAGGAGAAGTACCACAGGGTATTGTGTGAGTATGGGTACAGACAGCTCACTGGTTTCATGGAAAACAAAGAAACAGCCCACAGTGGCACTATCAACTTGTGAAGCCGAATATATGGCTCTAGCCTTGACAATACAGGAATGTATTTATCTGGAACAACTGCTCGAAGGAATGGATACCTATGTATATAAGAAAACTGTTGTTTATGAAGACAACCAGGGAACCATTGCACTTGCCAGAAACCCTGTGTGCCGACAGAGGTTTAAACATGTGGATATAAAATATCACTTCATTAGATCTGTCATCAGAGAAGGAAAGATGACACTGGTTTACTGTCCTACAGATGATATGGTTGCAGACGCTATGACCAAGCCTGTCTCCAAACTGAAATTGAAAAAATGTGCAGGGGTCATGTTCGGTGTGTAAAATATTGCCTACTATGTAATATTGACTGCCATGTTCTTTTGATGTTTTGAACTGTTATTTTTCTTTGAAAAATGGTACAGTACACACGTCATTCATAAGTGGGAGTGTTAAGTGTAAGTATTAATATGTCTGCATGTAACTGCACTATAACTGTTCCACAGTAAGAGGGTGCTATAGGCGTAAGGAGGCGCAGCTATTGTCGCTGACGTCAGGTATCAGATATAAGGGATTGTTCCCTCCCCTTCTATCTCTCTCTCTCTCTCTCTAGCGCTCATGGAGAGCAGGTCAAGTGGTGCAATGCACATATGAAAATAAACCACGCCAGTTAAGGCTAAAGAAGATCTTGTCGTCATGACCAGTTTATTCCTATACATGTGACTCTGTCAACAAGTGTTGACTCACTTCCAGCTGCCAGCAGCAGCAGCAACAGCAGAGAACATGATGATGACTCTGAGAAGACGTGAGCTCCTTATCCCCTTTAATCTCCACTGACAGTCTCATGTGAAGGCCTTATAACTGTATCACAATGGATATTACTGAGTTTCCACAGAACCAAACACATCGCATATGAATATGAGTCAGACTGGAGATAGAAAATGGAGCTTGTTATTGTTACTTTTACAAGAATACAATCACCTCAGTGTTTAAAGAGTCTAGAATCAACTTTGTGTACTTTATTTTTTGCAAAAACAGATAATTAACATCTTGAGCTCTTTTAATGTCCTTTTTGATTATTGTTACACCAGGTCTTGTCAAAACCTTTATTCAATATTCAATGTCCATTACTTAACAAAACAGCACACCTGAAATGTATATTTAAATACTTTATTAAGGGCAGTGAATTAATTGTTTCTGTATGTTTTTCAAATCAGTGTTATAAGTGTCATAGACACATAACTACATTGCTATTATTATCCTTAAAAATATATGTAAAATAAAACCACTTATGATCTTTTTATTTGAGTGGTTTACTAATGACAGTTAATTCTGTTTTTGCTTTTGATGGTTTCATTTTTTTTGAGTCAGGCCGGAGGAGAGAGGAGTCAGGCTGGAGGAGAGAGGTACAGACAAGGAATCTGACCCTGGGTCTGCGGCCATTTCTGCCTGTGTGGTTGAAGGACCCTCAGGTTCAACTGCCAAAGTCACTTTTGAGAAGACAAAAAAGTAGAGGCATGGTGAATAAATGACCAAGTATAATCCTCCATATACATTTATAATCTGAGTAATTACAGCTAAAAATGAAACTACAAATATTGATTGTTTTTTATGAATCAAGCATTTAAGACTTCAATGTTAGGATGAGAAAACCAGTGCAGCAATCCACCAATAGTTGTGCTGCTAAGCTTTTACGAAAAACATAGTCCCACAAAACGTAATGTTATTATTAGTATTGTTATCAGTATATAAGTAAGGGTGATTATTAGTTGATTCATTGTCAACTTTAAAATGATTGACCAGCTGTTTCTATAATTGATTATCGTTTTGAGTAATCCTTTCAGTAAAAACATGTCATAATTAGATTCTCACATGTGAACAATTTCTTTGTATTTTCCTTCTAGTTAAAGGTCCCATGTCATGGCCATTTCTACTGATCATAGTTCCATTGTTGAGGTCTACTAGAATAGATTTACATTGTTCAATGTTCCAAACTCACATTGGTTTCTCATACAGCATCTTTGTATAATATGTGTATTCACTCTCTGTACTAAACAGCCAGATCCGCGGAGCCACGGCTGAGAAAATATAAGGCTGAGTGTGTGTGTGTGTGTGTGTGTGTGTGTGTGTGTGTGTGTGTGTGTGTGTGTGTGTGTGTGTGTGTGTGTGTGTGTGTGTGTGTGTGTGTGTGTGTGTGAGAGCCGGTACATCACTATGCCCGTTACATCACTATACTCTGGAAGAAAAAAAATGGAAAAAGAGAAATGTCCAACAAGGCGTTCTGGGGCAGCATAGACAAGTCTTTTCTGTGTTAGAGTTTTACTCGCTACAGGGATTACTATCAGGGTTTGTGACTCTGCAGACCGTTTTCATGCAGAAAAAGCTTCATAACACACAAGGGGACGGGTAATAACCAGAAAAGCATGACATGGGACCTTTAACTAGACCCTCCAGAAAAACGCGGGCAAAAATCCTTGATTATGCGGGCTAAAATCCTTGATTATGCAATTAAACATGCGGGGTTTTATGTGATTTTATGCGGTGAAACTGCGGGAAGTTGCAAAATATGCGGGAAAAAATTATCGATTTTTTTTTAAAATATTGGGCTGTCTTATTTATTCTCTCTCACACACAACCCGCCACTAACGTTAAACCCCTTTACTATTCAACTAAACACATTCAATGTTTATTTATTGTAAAAGCAATTGGGCTATTTTACACACACACACACACACACACACACACACACACACACACACACACACACACACACACACACACACACACACACACACACACACACACACACACACACACACACACACACACACACACACACACACACACACACACACACACACACACACACACACACACACACACACACACACACACACACACACACACACACACACACACACACACACACACACACACACACACACACACACACACACACACACACACACTTTTCATTTACTCGTTCGTTATCTGCAGCTTCAATCTTGTAGGCTACTCACCTCGTTTCTTGTAGTCCTCGAAAGGGTTTTGGAGGTTGATGCCTCGTGAACGTGAGTTGTTTGGCTTTCTTGTCCGCAGCAGCAGAAAGTTGAATGAATCAAAGCGGGTCGTCACCGTCGATTTTCTCTTATGCTCCAACACACAGTTGCACGGGGTGCAGAATAGTTTCCCTCCACTTTTTGCCCGGTCTTTAGTAGAAATGTTCGTCGGTAAATGAGATGGATTAGATATTTTCATTTTGGTGTTTTCTCTATCGTGTGAGCTCCACACGTTCACTCTATACAGTGTTGTTTACATTCTGTGTAAGCTGATGACGTCACGTCAAGACGAGTTAACTTTTTTTCTTCTCAACTTTGTGTGGAAAAATGCGGGGATTATGCAGCCTTTTGATAAATATGCGGCCTTTTAGAAATCTGCGCCATTTTGCTGATTATGCGGTAAATTCTGCGATCGTAGAATCGCGTTTTTCTGGAGGGTCTATTTAACTGACAAAACAAGACATAACAAAATATTTGTACTACTTGGTAAACAGTGATTCACATTTTTTCTTTTTACATTTAAAACAAAATAACTGAGCAATTAATTTACAAAAAATGTTAACAGATAAATTGCTGAATGACTTTTGGCTTAAAATATAGCATGCAGATTTTTATACTTTACCATTAAGAAGGCTTTTGCAAATCATCTTTATGGTAACAAGTGCATTGTTACCATCTTCTGTCTCAATTTGCCATGGACAGGGGCAATCGGCCGCAAAACCATTTGTGCCTCTCTTGGCAAGAAGGAGGATGGGATGCCGCTCAAGAAGTTTCCATTTGTGGAGCTGGAACACAATTGACACAAAAAAACAAGAAATATTGTGTACATAACAGCTCTAAACATTTTCACACACCTAAAGCTATTACAACTCCATTTATTTTTGCATAAGTGAAAAATGCACTGATGTGATACGTGTGCACATTGAGGAAGGCACCCCACTATTAACCAGGTGGGATTTTAGACCCATTTTAGGAGAGCCCCTAAAAAACACCATGAAAAAAAGCTCAGGTTCACTTTTTGAGTTTTTTTTACATGGGCATGATTATTTCTATCTGTATTAACTCAAAATATTGATGACTAAAGCACTTCAGATGTAAAGCTGGTGTTACAGGTGAATTTTGAAATGACTGGTCGAACACGGCTCAAAGTCAGAGACTCTGGAAATCTAAATTAAAGTGCTTTTAAGGGCCTCTTTATTAATACAAACTCTTTCCAGGACTTGATTGTCTTTCAAGCACTATATTAATATTGGCTGGTTTTTGGCAGAGTTGAGCCAATGTTAATCTATCTATATTCAGCCCAAACATTTTGTATCTTTATTTTTTAATTTATTATTTAGATCTTTACATTTGATTCTGTGACATTCTTGGTTTTACCATTTATTCAAAATGTGTATGATATTTCATTTATTTTACTTTTGGAAACCATAGTCACATAATTCTGTGTTTGCCATACCATGAAGGTCCAAAATAAAATATAAAACACCAAAATGCAGTTTCTTTTGTAAGATATAATTAGAAAAAATGTACGTTGAAGCTCTGATTCTAGCAATCGCCACTGGCCTGAACTTTGTTACTTCTGGTTAAGAAATAATGTTTTACTAAAACTGGGCGCCTGCAAATACAAACACTATCTAACATCAGTTTGAAAAAATCTGTTATGCCTTTACAGATTTAAATACAACGGTGACAACAATTTTGCTTAACACATCTCATGAAGTGTAGTAATCATGCACTAGCCTGTACTTCTCCCATAAACTTCATTAAGAAATTTGGATTCTTTTAAAAAAGTAAATGAGGGCGACTGTTGGAAAGTATACATCAATTAAGTAATATAACAATTTGTATAAAAAGATTAAGATCAGGGATTATTTACACACTATTTTATGACAACTGACATCTGCAAGAAAAAAAAACGTACCAGTAGATTTGTTGAGTCATAACATTTGTTGACACTGTGGTTTTTTTGTTGCGTGGCCTTCCACTCCTGTGCAACCTTTTCCTTTTGCTTGGATAGTTTCTCCTTGTAGGGCTGGTTGGCACCACATTGCCTGCATTTCCTGCTGGCTACTCCTATTTTGTGTTTGCAAGTCTGGCACACTTTTTGAGTAGGCATCTGTAACAGACACACAGATAAGGGAATAAAACAAATAAGAATACTAAAAAAATGTACAGGTGAAAAATCGTGAAAAATCTTGTTAAAACAATGAACTCATATTTTTTTATCTTTTAGATAGGATGAACAAAAATCACAAGAGTAAGGGAAAAAATGGTTATACAGAGTCAGTCACATGTTTAAAGTGACTGTTATGGGCAACCCTAATCTGTCAATATCTGGTTGATCCAAAAGTTGATGCTCCATCATCACAGAACTAATACTAAAATCATCATTACCAGGGGTGTATTGCTAATTGTATAAGTTCTGCATGCGTGCACGCGCAGTTGTGGCTCGTTTTGAAGCTTATGTAACTACTGTCAATGTCAATTAACACTCCAGCCAGAATCAACAAAGAATGGTCGTTTATTAAGTTTGCATTATTGAATAAATGTGTGATTCTTACAGTAAATGCTGGACACAGCTGCTTGATAGTTTATAAAGGTCCTTCACTGATCACTTAACTAACTCCCTCCTGCTGAGGTACAAAGGTTACTATATAAAAAGTGTGCACATTTATTTAGTATCCTACTATCCATGTGAATATGTTTTAAGTGGGGGTGGACCTCACGTCCTCTAGCGGGGTCCGGAGGCACCCGGGAAGTTAAATGCATCAATCTTGTGCACTTTGAGGGCAAAATTAACTATATCTATGGATACATCTGTCAACACCCATATGAAATTGAACTGTGTACATTTCAATAATTTAAAAAAATGATAAGAATATGAATAATACTTTTTTATTATTTATCTTTGTGCATATGTAACTATTTACTCTTTTAAAAAACATGATTATTTGTTGTATGTCCAATAGTATGGATTGTAATGACTTCATCGATGTTTTACATTCATGCTATTTTTTTTAGGGTGCTGCGTGACGTTGAACCTGCGACCTACAACCTGTGAACCTGTATTTGTATGCTAGCGAAGGACCTATTGAACGTAATAACTTGAGGCCTGTTTCCGACTCCTATTGTGGAACATTACAATAATATAAAAGTGTGCCTTGGAAATATGTGTTTCCATATATGGTGTCCAAACTGTTTCAGACCCACTGAGATAACTTAGACTAAAGTTAACTGTGTAAACATTACCTACATTAGCCTCTCAGCCTATCCGTTATCAAAGCTAGCTAGCACCAGATG
Organism: Notothenia rossii; assembly: GCF_949606895.1. NCBI lineage: Eukaryota > Metazoa > Chordata > Actinopteri > Perciformes > Nototheniidae > Notothenia > Notothenia rossii. The sequence continues at coordinate 15,807,126 of NC_136905.1, forward strand.
CTAACAACCATCCCCGTTTTAGGTGCCGGAGCGGTGTTCCGGCAGCATTACACCCCTGATGACTCTTCACTTAATACATAAATAGTATTTAATATAGTTATAAAGAATGTGACGTGTGATAACATTTGGATAAACCGCATGAACCGATGGATCACATAACTTCCATGCTCACGTTAACGTCGTTAGCTGATTCTACTTTTGGCTAATTTAGCTTTTCTATCATTATTCCTAGGTAAACATAGTAATCTTAGTCACTGTACTAGACGACAAAATAAAACAACATAATACATATCCCAAAATAAATATCCTTTTGATATCTGACTATTCACCTTTATTAGCTTGTCTGTAGGAAATACATGGATGTTGTCAGTGATGCAGTGACGAGTCCAAAAAACCCCGGTGAGTTAGCATTTTACCACTTCCGGTTCTCGCTCGGAGTCTTCTTCTTCTTCTTCTTCTTCTTCTTCGCTGCTAGAAATGACGGGGGAAAGACGTTGATTGAAAACGCTGCTTTGGGTCGTATTTGGGTCGGAAAACAATCGACCTATTTGGCGTATTAGTTGGAGGACTTGTTGAAGCCGACATATTTTAAGATATATAAAAAATATGAACTGCTTGAATAATAATTATTGTGTGATCTCATTAGAAATCAATAAACTTCAAGCATTATAAACTTTGAACTCGGTCTGTGACACAGATGAGCTGTCATATAGTAAGGAGGCAAAGTGCTGCCTCTCCATTCGAGGACTTAGAACAGTGACCCTCTGTTGCCAAGCCAAATCCTTACGGTCTGAGCCACTGACCCCCCAAATATCTCAAAGGAAATATAAATATCAGTAATAATCTGAGTTGCTTTTATTTGTTTTATAGTATATTCAAATATCTTCAAATAGAATTTGAAGGTAACCCCGTAAATGGGAAAATGTTCCCTAAATATAAAAACTGATATTGTATACGCTCTATATACTCTCTATAGACTATAGAACCTAAATGTACAGTAAAGTACAATTTACTTCAAAATATTAAACAGTACACAAAGATTATAGGTAATCTAGTGAGATATAAAATGTGGGTCATCTTGATAATGGTGGTATCATAGCAACAATACCATGATGTTGACCAAATAATAAAGAAAAGAAAATAGGCCCAGACAGCATGTGTAATGATTTAAGAACTAATAGTCGTACATGTTAGGTCTGTGTTTTTACTTCAGTATAGATTTATTTTCCATAGACATTTTGCCATGAATAGATTGTTTTTGTATCCAAATCTTTTTAAATGTATCATTCAAATTCACAAAACCAACATCCAGGAGTAAAATGTGGCAGTCTGATTGTTTCTTATATCAGGGGAATGTTAACGAGCACCTTGTTTTAATAGGTCTGCTTTAAATATTTGACACAAAGGTAAATATTAATATTTAGCATCTGCCATTATGTTTAAAAGGCAGATAACAATATATCCATGTGTCTGTTCTATTATACGACTTTGTTGTACCAGTCCTACACTGCTGGCCAAAAACTCCACAAGGAAATTTGAATTGTTTCTGATTTGTTTGATTGTTTGAAGGTAAATGTTCTTGAGCCTCATCACTAAAAACACAAACTATTTGCAAGCTTCAGAAAATTTGCAATTCAAGGCTTTCCCGATGGTTCATTGAAATGTAGGAATAGATATAATGTCAAGATACACTTAGTGCTACTGATGATGTAAATGAGGCTAAGCACTCAGAAACCTAAATCTCCCATCCGATGTTTTCTGTCAGAAATATAATTGGAATTAACTTAAACATTTCTACTTTGTATTAAAATATATATTTTTTTGAAAACGATTAAATCAAGCTCTGATGCAAAGTCAGCCGCAGCAGTTAGTTTGACATTTTTAGATTCAGGCGTCTTTGCTTTCTTGCTGGGACAAGGAAAAAGAGCCAATACATATTCAGTAAATCCCTTTTTGCCTTGAGGGAAAAGAGATGATTGAGTCTATTTGATTTTAATTTATGATCCAAAAACAAGATAAAAAGCAACGTTTAGTTACTTATAACATATAACAAAAGGCTATTGAAAATTAAGGAAAAGTATTTGCCTTTCACTTTCTCATAATAAATATATCACTGTTTTCTGGTTCTCAGGAATTTCATGGTATTTGGAATTCAGAAAGTTAAGGTTTTGGAGATCTACAGATATCATTTAAAATCATCACTTTTTTGTATGGATATATATAAATTATCTCTACTGTTGGTGTGCCGCACTTCAAATGTTTACGTTTATAAAACAGCGTAAATGTGTCTTCAGACTTTGATAGAGGAAACACTTTTCATCAAAGCTGTGTCACAGATTTTCTCATCCAATCGGTGTCTTTTAAAGTTCATCAAAAAGCTGAGATGAGCTGTACGGATTTGCATTATTGTATAAAAGCAGCTACAAACACACAGTTGTAGTAAAACACCAAAGAAGCAACTGAAGAAAAATACAATTTGGTAAGTGGATTTCTTAGTAATAATGTTTGCTTTAAAAAATGTCATTGTTTCTGTTACTATTATTGTTTATTTTATTTGAGCAAAGTAATATAAAATAAAATATAATTCATAATATCTTGTTTTTACTTGGTTCTGCAGGGAAGAAAATAAATATTAAAATTGTAATTTGTCAAAGGTGTTCACCCACTTCACAGAAACTGGCAAAAAGGTAAAAAGTCTGAAATGGGCAATTCTGCAGAATTAGTGATCTTAGTTTTTGTACTTTAATTATATTTTGATGCTAATACTTTTGTACCTAAGTCAATATTTTTGAATGCATGAGTTTTACTTGCAATACAGTGTGGTATTGCCACTTTTACTTGATTTGTATAACAGCAGTCCAACAGACTCTGAAAAGTGGAGGATCTCATTAAAAGTTTTTTTTAAATATTTGAGTGCAAATTCAACCTGTTGGACATTTATTTTGTCTACAGTTAAAGTCAGCATGGACAAGACTCTGTTGGTGATACTCCTGCTCTCAGGTAAGGAATGATAGATGATTAGTTAATGGAAACAAACCATCAGGTAGTCCTATGTTTCAGCTGTGAGATGTTTTAGGTATTTGTACATGTTTGTACATCGCATTGTGTCCAAACAAAGGAACATAGATATTTTGGAGTAAAACAACATTATTGTTTAAGTTTGACTTTTCAAATTTCACATTTCAAAAAATCCTCTTCCCTCCTTAGGTATCTGCGTCCCCTCCACCTCCTTTAAAAACGTCTACCACTTTATCAAAACGAACATGACTTGGGATGAAGCATCTCAGTACTGCATCAGAGAGCACACAGCACTGGCCCAAATACAAAACATGGAGAACGCCTCCGCAATGATGAACACTCAGACTGCGGGGTACACAGACAAGGCCTGGATCGGACTGTTGAACTCTTCAGTGTGGACCTGGGTGGATGGAAAACCAGCCACCTTTTTCAATTGGGGAAATGATCGGCCAGAAAACGTTGAAACTGATAATGCCTGTGTGACCATCGACACATTTGGAAGTTGGAGCTTTGACAGCTGCTCACTAGAGAAATATTTTGTTTGTCAAGATGGTAATTAGTGCAGTTTTGATATACCTGAGTTGTAACCTCACTCCATTAGATTTATTTGCCAACTCAACTTACTTTGCAGAAGTTTTTTTTTAATTCTAAAACTGCAATGACATAGTAACATAGTTTCTATTGCTCTTTGTTCCAAAGATGATGAAGAGGTCTTTATTCAAAACATTTCATATGTTAAGCTTAAATTGCTATATACATATATGTATGTACAAATATTCTTATACATTTAAATATCATCCGTGGTCAAAGAAGTCCAAATAATCTTAACTAAAAGTACAAAAAGTATAAAGAAGTTAATATACTTGAATTACCAAAACATTTAGTTTGTTTAGTTTTGACAAGTTAATACTAACTATCCCTATGGTCCCTTTCTCATGGTACATTGAAAGAAGATGTTGAACTTTTACTTCCACTTTTTTTTAATCTCCACAGGTTTTGATCTGTTTGGTAGTGAGACAGGAAAGACTTGGAATGATGCCAAAACCACATGTGAAGAAAATAATAGGGTTCTAGCCAGAGTCAATGACAAACATATAATCGATAGAGTATCGTCATATGTTAAATCAAAAGCCATATGGATTGGCCTCACTAGTTCTAAAATCTGGCATTGGTCAGAACTCAGTCAAAACGACCACTTCAAAAACTGGGAAGAAGGACAACCTGACATCACAAACGGAGAAGACAGTTGTGCATCCGCAGTGTTGAAAGATGGAACCTGGACGGATGAGCCCTGCGACGCAATGTACCCTTTTTTCTGCTATGGAGGTATGACTCACTCAAAAATGTCCCGTTGTCGAGCTTCAGATAGAAGACACAAGTGGCATGTGCAGAATGGTTTTATTACACAGAGAATGGAAAGGTATCAACATGGGGGAGTTGTTTGGTTGCTGTTGTTCTCGCAGATTTGCAGGGGGGGGGGGGGGGGCGGGGGTATTAACCACTCCATATGCAGATGGGATTATCAATCAGTTGTTTTGTTAAAAAAAAATCTGAATCGCTGCCTGCTGTTTGTGACCGTGTGCAGTTCCCAAAGCCCGGAAAACCTGGAGGATCCAGCCTGCAGTGCAGAACTGCAGCGGCAGGTCTACAGCTGTGTGTGTGTGTGTGTGTGTGTGTGTGTGTGTGTGTGTGTGTGTGTGTGTGTGTGTGTGTGTGTGTGTGTGTGTGTGTGTGTGTGTGTGTGTGTGTGTGTGTGTGTGTGTGTGTGTGTGTGTGTGTGTGTGTGGGGGGGGGGGTGTGTTAGTCGGTGTGTGTGTGTGTGTGTGTGTTTGTTTTACCAAGAAAGACAATGATCACCTGTCTCCTTCAGTTGCAGGCAGCACTTGCTAAAAAGGGAGTGACAGACTTCAAACTGACCTGGAAGAAACTGCCAGTGAAGCGCACATGACAGAGCAGTGACAGGATTAAAAGGTACACACACCGACACACACACACACACACACACACACACACACACACACGTTTTGCATAATGAAAATATTGTTGGGTGTGTTAAAGTAAATGATTTCGTCCTCGGTATCTTTGAAGGTTAACTGCAAAGAGCTTCGATATCAAGCTTATTCGACAGCTGGATTTTAAACTTGGGAATATACTTTTTCATTTCCATTTGCAAGTTTTTTATAAAAAAATCTACTTACTGTAAGATGATTTTTAACGGCGAGCATACAACTTTGAAATTGCTTGTTTTATTTCGACAATCATTGTTCAAAGTATTTGCAGGTAAAAAAAGAGACAGGCTGATGTAACTCTGCTTTTTTTACACCAGTTAATGTTTTTTTAAATGAAATGATTTAACATAACTTAAATGACTTTCTAACAATGGTAAGCAGGTCCTCATTACACAAAAAAAGTGGAGCCCCATTGTGGTCATGTAGAGGTTCTTATTACATCTATTATTTACTTTTTTATTTATTATTTTCTTTCTTGTTTGCAGTATACATTTGAAATTGATTTCTACGTGACTCGTTACTGTCAAGAGGATGTGTTTTACATTCGAGTTGATTCACACAGCACCACAGTATTGGAGAGATGTATGCACTTGAAAAAGATAAGGATCGAGATTTCTTTTTTATCCACTGTATGTTTTCAGAAAGTCCTGGATCATATCACCATGGTTTCCCTCTCAAAGATAGTGAAGTAGAAGTAAAAAGTGAAATAAAAATGAAAACTCAATGCCTCAAAATTGTGATAAAGTTTAAGTTTAGTAAAACAGATGTCAGACTTCAGACAAGACGCATGAGCTGTTTGAATGAATGCTTTTGTATTTGAATGAAATCCTAATAATATTATTTCAATTTGTTTAAAGTTAGGTTTTTAATTATTTTAAATATTATATATACACACACACACACACACACACACACACACACACACACACACACACACACACACACACACACACACACACACACACACACACACACACACACACACACACACACACACACACACACACACACACACACACACACACACACACACACACACACACACACACACACACACACACACACACACACACACACACACACACACACACACACACACATTTCTCTAACCACTAAAACATGTTTTTGTCTTTCTGTTTAGGTGCTTGTTGACCCTGTGAGAGTAACTCCCACAAAGATGCACGTACCTTTGGAAATACATGATTGACTTTGCGTTTCGGCGGTTAAGACTGATATCAGAAAAGCTCTGTCTCACTTGTTTCAAATTGTAATCGATTTGTGTTTTTTACTTCATGTGTGACTTAGCAATTATTATGACTCATATAGCGACTGAGGAATAATAGATATTGTCAGAAAGATGTAATGATGTGGCTTTGTTTGGTAAAATGATGGATAAAGATGTTTATCTAAGTTTTTTATCAACCCCTTGTTAAGTAAACAAACAATTAAAATAGTAAACCGGTCTACTGCTTTGGTCGTGAATGATTGACATTGTTCTTGATGCTCTTGATGGTTTATATGATTATAAAAAGGTGAATTACACTTGTTGTAAGAGAAGCACGCAGGTGAGAAAAGTGATATTTTTCATTATTTTGTCGATTTTCATGAGGTTAGTATTATATTCTGAACAAACAGCAGCTTCAAAATCACACACACACGTACGTACACGCACACACACACACACACACACACACACACACACACACACACACACACACACACACACACACACACACACACACACACACACACACACACACACACACACACACACACACACAAATATAACTCGTGAAGGGTGTTAAAGCCGATGATTTGTTCCTCTGTATTTTTGGAGGATAAACAGAAAGGAGTTCAGATTTGGAGCTCACATTCGACAGCTGGATTTTTCAACAGAAAGTTGCTCATGTTTTTTCTGACATTAATATAAAATGGTTGATACTTTAGAATCACTAGCATTGCTCTGACGATTTGCACGTTTGAAAAAAACATTACTCTGCTTGTTTGAGACCCCTTTTTTTTTAAAGTGGACCTATTATGCTATATTGGAAAAATGTATTGTAGGGCCATACCTATAGAACAGGAAGCAGAGTTAGTATTCTGTCTTTCTTCCTCAGGTGCAACCTTCATATTTTAAGATAGCTGAGCAAGCTACCCACCAGCAGTCACGACAGCCCCCTTACTGTAAACATGTACAATGCAGTAGGTTTGCACATTGCGTAACTAATTATATTGTCAAGGTTGCTTTTAGTTTGAAAATATACACATGTAATTAAATAAATTGTAACCTGTGATAAGGTGGGGGGGGAGTTACCTTGGTTGGTGATTGACTAATGGTTACACAAGCCAAAAAAATCGTTATGACATCATAAAGTGGCCAAAGTCTGATCAGCTCATTTTCAGACAGGTTTTTATATGGAAACGGACAAAACGTGAGCGAACCATTTTTCCTGAACATTTCAGAATCTCTTTACACAGAGGGGACACATATTTATGTATAATATGTATACATATCATTTACAAAGCGAAAAATACCCATCTCTTTTTATATTCGTAAAGTGAGTATCAGCCCTCAGTCAAGTCAATTATGAAATGAATCAGTAGATGCAGAAAGATCGTTGACCTTTCCCTTGCCCTTGGTCAAACTATAGTAAGCTAACCTATGGTTGTGCTTTGCATATATGAAAATAGTGACAAGAGCATAAACCTTACAGTCTTAGCAAAGGTGATTAGCAGACGACTGCATATTTGGAGGATCTATTGCAAGGAGGTCCGATCTCAGCAATTATTGTGAGTGAGTATGCCTTTTTTCTTCTAATAAATAAATAATGTTACAATACTGTCAGCAAGGCAAAACAATACATTTTAATAAAGATTTAAGTTTCCTTTTTTTATGTTAAGAATTGCGAAAAAAGGTAAAAGCTGCAATGAATACAATTCAAGTCTTGTTTCTTTGATTGATATTCTTATTCGTAATTGTTTATAGCTTTCAAGTATTATTAAGTATTTTTCCAAATGTAATCATTTAAAAAAAGTTATATTTAATCTATGATTTGAGCCTTTTTTTTAAATCATATCTGTGCCGTTTTCTCTAAATGCAACATGTTAAGTGGTTACACTTTTACCTTTTTGAGCTCAATTCTGTAAAGAAAGTGGTATTCTTCCCTCATCTAGAATAGATTTCTGCCTCGACTGATTTATAGGCAGACAAATGCGAAACATAACCAAAGATATAAAGTGGACATTTGCAAGTCAGGGCACCTCTTGTAACTTGGGAAATGTTTTTGCAAAGAAATTGTTTACAAATACAGGTTATTTTCAGTGCCGCTTAATTGCTTCATTTCAGTTTACTAGGTCCAAACTACCCATTGAAATGTAGTCTCTATGGCTTCAGTACGTGTTCACCCTAAACAAATGTAGTCCAGTTTGAGCCTAGACTTCCTGATGTCGTTTGACTTGCAAATCACCAAAACCATGATTACGAGTAACTATCAAAGTTAATTCTTCCCAGGGATTGAGTATAAAACAAATATTTTTGTAACGATAATTTGTTAAATATTTAGAACCTTGTAGGCCACCTGCACTTATTTCACAGGTTTTCTCCTGATTTGCCACTATGAAACCCACTTTATAAAGCTATGAAAAATAGCCAAACATCTCCCTTTTTTAGTATAAGCTCACCATGTTAATTTAAATGAATTTCTGCAACATCTCAGCATAGGAGTGCTCACCAGAGAAACCAGAAGACGAGAACATTCCTGTGTGATTGTACAGTTTATGATAACTATTAATATTGTCACTTTCTTCCTGTTTGCAGTTAAATCGTAAATGGATTGTAAAATGAAAGTTATCTTTTTCTTTTTTGGTAAGATCTGGAGTGCTATTTACATATTTGTACATATTAGTGCTCTCTTTTGGGCACTACAGATATATCTCTTTCTATCATCAATCCCCAGGACTTTGTATCCCCTCCTCTTGCATCCTCCGTCAGTTCCACTATGTCAACCTGCCGAAGACCTGGGAAGAGGCTCACCACTACTGCAGAGTTAAATACACTGACCTGGCGACCTTTGAAAGCAAAACAAAACTTACCTTCTTATATATCGACTTTGTCCACTTCAATCAATTTTCTTTCCTCCGGCTTCAATTTCCATCACTCTCGTTCGTTCTCTCTGTCTGGTCAGACATCAATCAGTTCCACGTAACGCGCCCCCTAGAGGCCTGGAGGCGGAGCACTTCCGGTATGTTTTATTTTTTTACTTATTTTTGGGTTTGTATGTGTTTTTGACTTTGCATATCGTTTTTGTATTTGCAGCGTTTTTCTGTTGCGTTTGTTTTCGGGATTTGTGTGTTGTATTTAGTTTGCATAATTTCTATTAATGCAGCGTTTTTTTGTTGAAATTTGTTTCCAGGGTTTATTTGTTTTCATTTCATTATTTGCAGGTGTTTCCTGCTTATGTATGCGTTTTTGGCCGTTGTTCAGCGTTTGCACCTGCCGGCCACCGTACCAAGGAGACATATGACGTATTGCTTATTTGGATATTTAAATATTTCCCTACATCACAGCCATCACAGCCTATGATCACTGCACAGGATACTTCTCAAAGAGGTGGGCAGACATTTGGACCCATTGTGATTCCAAGTTTGTTTTTACATGTGAGTATATCTTCTATTTGACATAGATATTATTATGATTATTTGTATCATGGCATTATGACATTTTATATCTATATCAATTTTGAAAATGTTTGCTACCGACTATTTTATAAATATTGTACCAAGCCTAAAGCTATATTCAAACGTACTCAACATTTAACAAATGTTACTCTTACTATTTATTTTGCTGTCATTTTTGGTTGTTTTCAGTGAAATCAGAAATGGATGCTAAAGTGCTTTTGATTTTCTTCATTTTTGGTAAGACTTACACTATCTTTATATAATTTCATGGTGACAGTTTATGGTTTCCAGTTAGCACAATATAACAGTTAATTGTTTTCCATTGAATTCAAAAGCTAAGAAATATAGGCCTGTGAAAGGATTATTCACAATGGCATGTGAAGTCGTAGGTAGCAGTATCTCGTTGGCAACACAACGTAAACATTATTTCAAAACATTTGGAAATGTTACCCTTAAATTAAAACCCCTTTTCAAGTAATTTAGATCAAAAGTTCCAAACATGATTTCTGATCATTCACAGCCAAATGTTCCCTCTGTCACAAAACCTCAGGATTTGGTCACGTGCCCTCACACTCTCATGGCCCTCTTGTTATTCGTGAGTACCACTATGTCAACCTGTTGATGAACTGGACCAGCGCTCAGCGCTACTGCAGAGAGAAATACTCCGACCTGGCAACCTTTGAAAGCATGGCTGACATTCGTAGGGTAAACAGACCTAGTCAGCACCAGTTTGCTTGGATTGGACTGTCTGATGATCCACAATCTTGGAAGGGAATTATGGGTAATGATGCAAACTCCTGGAGATGGTCCTCAACAGGTGAAACAAGCAAAACTGGCTACCAAAACTGGCGAACAGGTCGGCCAAATCATTATCACCCCCCCCGGGCCTGTGTATATGGGAACGCTGAAGGAAAATGGATTGATGACGCCTGTCACAAGGAACTATATTTTGTTTGTTACGACGGTAAGAACAAAATAAGTTTGGACTCTGAGAACTAGAGGGAAGAACTTAAAGTTGTCAGACTGTTTGATCAGAACTTTCCTATAGGCCTACTGTATAGAGTGATGCAGGAATTACCTGGAAGTTAGCATTACTTGGGGGAAAAAAGGACTTTTAAATATTTCAGAAAATCAGTTCTGTGGTGTACAATTATTTATGTTTTTGTTCAGCAAGATAATTTCTACACCACTTTATGACTTACATACAAGTGAATAGCTAACTGAGGCTACATTACTGTTAGAAACTTGTTGCAACAGCCATTTGTATGACACATTCAAAGTAGGCTAATTACTGACTATGTTATGTCGAAAAACCAAACATTAAAATCTCCTAAGCTTTTGCTAACCACATACCTTATAAAAAAGAAAAACCTTGAAACAATAACAACTAACTTTTTTTCTATTGTAGATACACTTCCTGCAGGCGAGAAAACATATACTTTATATGACACCCAAGCTCGTGCATGGGAGGATGCCCAGACCTACTGCAGAGCACACCACACAGACCTGGCTATGATTGAGAACACTCAAGAAAACACAGATATGTTGTCAATTACGTCAGAACATTCTGTGTGGATTGGCCTGTACAGAGTGCTTTGGAGGTGGTCGGACAACAGCAACAGCTCCTTTAGCAACTGGAGTAGTGGTCAACCAAATAACTATTTTGGTAACCAGTACTGTGTAGCTGACGACCGAGGCCAAACGTGGAACGATGTTGAGTGTTACACGGAGCATCCCTTCTGGTGCCAAGGTGATAAACGTAATACATCTCAGAAATACTAAATCTGCCTTTTTTTTCTTGCAATGCAAAAATATTTGGTGTTTGTTTGACTGTTCAGTTGTAGGGGTGAAGATCACGATGTTGAGGGTGAAGATTCAGACTGATGCTGACCTTTCAGATCCAGCTACTAATCAACAAATCCTACAGCAGGTAAAGCTCCCACCCATATTCTCGTTCTCTTATCTCTTGTGAAAAAAAGAGTTTGACCAAACTTCAGACATAGATTAGATCTAAGGATGAATTGAACATGCTTCAAAACTTCAAGACTGGACTATGAGACCTGAGCATCAGACCTCAGAATTAATACCGTAGGTATCAGAAGTTCCCGGGATCAGGCATCAGAAGAAAACAAAAAGTCAAATTGGACGGAAAGCTCAACAGGGAAAACAAGTGCCAGTTGTCCTGAATACACATTCCCCTGCATCAAACAGAAGCACCTGGCTTAATATTAAGCAGAATTATGTCATAAGATCTTCCCAATATTTTTGGTGGATTGCTAGGTACTTGTTGCCTTGGCTGGTTGGTTTGGTCAGGATAAGGTATCAGGGGTAAGAATAGTTGGGGTTAGTGAAAGGGCAAGCCAATCAGAGGCAGATTAGGGCAGTATTTGTTTTAGTCGCAGTATGAAAAACATTTTAATGGTCCAATGAGGTAGTTCTGCTTAATAATTGGCCATGTGCATGGAGTGAGTGTGTTTCCAGAGCAACAGGTCTTTGGAATTTGGGGCATTTGTCAGACAAATGGGCTTTTGGCCCAATGTGATATTTTTGGACTATTTTGGTTTTGGAATAGTGGACCCTCGGAACAATGGCTTGGCAACCAAAAATATACTATGGAAGGAAAAGGATAAGAGTCAATACAACTTAGTCTGCTAGTATTCGATTTGACATTGATTTACTATAACTTTTATTTTTCAGCTACGTGAAATTCTCAGGGACAAGATACCGGCTGACTTGACCCTGCGCTGGAAGAGTCCACCCGTGAAATCAGGGGAAGATACGGATGAAGTAAATTGATGATTTGCTCTTTTTAATTGATTGATTGATAGGTTGGTGTTTATCTAAACGTTGCCAGTGGTAGAATGAATGCCTGTAGCCATAATGATGTATGTAGATGATTTTGTTAACCAATAGATCAATTACTCAAATCAAAGCATTTTGTAATTTTCAATCACAGTGCACTCTGCATACCAAACTCAATATACGGCTAAATGTTGAGCAGAGAAAATAACAAAATACCAGAATACATGGCGAAATATTTTATGAATGTACATGCAACATCTTGCACATTTTGAGAGTAACTTCACACTGTTGAAAAGCAATGTTTGGTTGAAAGCCGGTTTCTGTTTCAGATAAATAAAGAAAATATTATCAGGGGTGTTGAGTTACTCTTTAAACTCATGGCTCAACTGAACAGATGTCTTGTTATGTGAACAGTAATGCCATTCTTCACATCCGGCTTGAGCACTTGGATAAAGAACACTTCCATTTTCCATTTTATTGCTTAGTCTTCGATGTCAGAGTGATCTTAATGTAGCTGCAATATCCACTTTAAACTCTGTTTATTTATACTGGTATTTACTGTGCTCTTATTCTATTTTCTTTTACTTTTCAGGTAGTATATTCTCTTATATAAAATTACATACATTAGCTTTCTTTTGTGACTTTCTGTTGTGTACTTAATTAGGTAATTTGTGCTTTTTCTTGTCAGTTGACGAACAAGGTGACCTTATGATAAATTCATAATTTGCATAGTCAAATAAACAATTAAAGGCAAAGGTAAGTTCGTCCAACTTTGTGCAATTTACGGAGATGAATGCTGTGTTTCTTCTAATAATGACCCAGTGATGAGCTATATTTCCAACGATGCTTTTGAAAACCCTAGAGGCATATTTAAATGCAATATAGCCAGTTTTTCTGTGATTAATATCCAGTCACCAAAGCTTCACTTCAATGCCGTGCTGTGTCCTAAAAACGCAAATTAAACATTTGCAAATCTGAAAGCCTTGAAGACCCTTCATGGAAAACATTGCAAATGATCAGCACTTTCTTTTGCATTGTATCAAGCAACCAACAGAGTGATCTTTTAAGAAAAATAGCTTTGTCACAGCTTTTATTTAAACATTTATTTGCGAAAGTTGGTATAACATCCAAAATGTTTCTTTACTTGTTCACCAGTACTCTATTTGTTTTGTCAAGCAAATGTTTTCTGGCTTTACCTCAGTGTAGATGTAATGTTTGTGTCTACAGTAAGCATGCATTAATCAACAAAATAATTGAGTGTGTTGATTAATCCATTATACTGTAGGTAAAAAAATGAATTAAGGATGAATCAGTTTTTACATTTTCATTCAAGCCAATGTCACTGGTTAGGCCAGTCAGAAATGAGTTACATATTAGCTAAAGGCCAGAGAATGTAACTACCAACAATCTTATTAACCCCAGGAGAGTCAAATAAAAAATCATAGTAACCATTCATCAATCAGCAAGAGTTGTCTTGATTTTCAGTTGTTTAAACGGCCAGATGACATCCTTTAGAACACTTCAAAGAGGAGTTTGACTTACTGAGTCATTTTAAACCTGTTCAGTCCTAATGCTGTTCGTGTGTCAGTGAAAATAAAGAGATATATTGCACTAGTAAATAACCCCTCCATATATGCCAGGCTCCAAGTGGAGGTTTACAACTGGTTGTAAAGAATCAAAAGGATGGCTGTTAGGTAGTAGGTCTTTCTGTTCCTTCTCACCATTTGGTGCAACGCCATATTTAGACAAAATGCTGGGAAATGCACAAAAAGGGGGAACAGCTGAAAAGGATTTTACACCTTTAACAAACCCAAGATGTGGTTTGAGATTGTGGGGTTTTGTGTTTTTGACTGCACATCAGAACGGAAACTTCAAAAATAACAATGATACTATAAAGTGAACATTTCTTAATGTTTTAGAGTTAGGGTAATATTTGTAATGTATTATAGTACATTTTATTACATTATACCGAATCAATTGCCATAACATTTTCTGAAAATGCAGAAGAAGGTTTGTTGCAATATCTTCACAACTAAAGTATAATTAGTACGCAACTTGGTACAGGCATTTATGGTCCTTGTTGGATAAACCCTTGTGACTTTTGACATCCTCTAATTGTTCATCTGGTGCCATCAATGGATCAAAGTGTGCACTTCCAAACTGTCCAACTTGTTGTGACAGGTCCACTATGACAAAACTAATGCCAGAACTACTGTCAACCATAACAGTTCCTAATGTCAGTGCCAAAAAAAAGTAAAAGCTACCGATGCTTCAAATTTAAAAGTAGGCATTTCAAAATGTGAAATGTACCCTTTTTCAACGTCTACAATGCTTACATGCTTGAGTGGTTTCAAATAATATATATTTAATTTCAAAAGACAAAAGGTGTCATGAATGACGACTGAATAGCTATCAATCATAACATATACGCCACGGTATACAGGGCAGTCAATCCAATCCAATCTAGCTTTATTTCTATTGCACATTTAAAAACAACAGAGTTGACAAAAGTGCTGTACATCAATTAATATATTAAATACATACACACATTTAGAAAAAACTGACAGGAAATACAAAAATGTGAAACACTAGACAATAAAACCTTAAAGCCACAGACTGAACACTCTCACATGACGTAAAAACAATACAAAAAACAAGTAAATAAAACCCCAATTTCAGTCAGACTTAATACATCTCTCAAATCTGCCAATTCTGCTGCTAATCCAAATGGAGTTTGGTAATAATAATAATAATCACGAGGTACTTTTGGTACAGCCCATCATTACATCTGATTAATTGTCAGGACGTAGCATTGTCATTGTGAGCACATCAGCTTTCTGACATTAGCAGTACTTCAAAGCAAAACTCTGCCCAAGCACAGCCTCACATCCTAATCCTCAATCCTGACCTTCAGTCACAAACAATTATTGATGAATGGCTGAATATATGAACCTTTACCAAAAAATGCAAACAAGTGACAGTGTGAACCCTCAAAAGAACGATCAAGATAGAGAGCCAGCAACAACAACAAAATGTAAGCGATTCTAAATAGGACCGAGGGAAGAGGAGGAGGATGAGGAGCCGGGGGAGGATGGATGAAGGAGGAGAAAGGAGGGCAGGGGAAGACTGAGCTGGGAGGGAGGTCCAGCAGCAGGCTGCAGGAATGTTTCACATGCCTGTCCTCTGGATGACCTCGCCTCCCTGGAGTGTGGGAGATACTGGGAGTAATTAGCCTCCTTTAACATTGGATCTGTGCTGCCTCCATGCCTCAATGGGGTTAGCAGTGGCATTGAAAGAGATCAAGTGTATTTATATTTTCTAACAAAATAGCTTTCTTCTTTTGCACCACCCGGCTCCAACACTCGGTCTCGTTTTAATTCATACTTTTTAAACAATGCATTAAATTATTCTATGTTTTTCTGTTTTATTTAAGCTTTTAAGGGCAGGGAAGTTGTTTTCAGTCATTTTCAGTTGATGAATGCGGTAAATTAGGTCTATTATTTGTAAGTGGAACAGATTTCCTTCCCCCCACCCACCAACCCATCTTGCAGCTGACCTACTTTATCTCCCAGTAGATTTAATCATGGATCCTCCAAGCTGCAAATATTTCTCACTTAAAGTCAAGGATCAGGAATGGAAGTGGACGTAAATGAAGAGAAACAGAGCCTAAAAAGTATTGATTTTGTAAAAGGCCACATGGTTTCAATCTTGAAATGCCAATACTGGAACATCAGTGTTAATCTGCTTTGCTTTGATGCCCTTTATTTAAAACAGACAAGCGTCCCTTTATGGCAAAACATGAATCCAGAGCTAAAAGCCTGAATGTTCTCCACTGTAATTATACTACTTACTGCATTTGGGTGATATTGAGGGAGCGAGAAAGAGTAGGCTACTTCATTTATTGTTCTATATTTTTTAACATTTTGTATATATTTTTTACAGAGTCATTTGTAAATATCAAATAATACTCATCTGAAATGTAAACTGAAGAGGGATGATATCATCTCATACAAGGCACATCCAACAGCTCATACGTAGATTGGAAAAATATCCCTTCCTTTCTAATCTTTACAAAATGTACATTTCTCAGAAACTCAGAAGAAAACCACTCTTGAGGTTGAAAGTAGCATATTGTATCATGGGAAAGATAAGAAATATGTATACTTTATGATTTGCTCAATATGTAGATGTGCATGTCATAATTTATCAGAAATCATCGTGGATGTTAAGCATAGACCAGCTGTTAATAATTTAACACTAACAATAAATGATTTAGAGCATTTTATGGAAATGGTTGTTTAAGATTTCACTTTAATGAAAAAAAAGTTCATTAGATAAAACATGTACAAATATTTGTAAAAAACTTAAGAGAGAAACACATACCTTATTGTTCTTAAAATATCTTGCAGAACAGTTTGACAGTTGTATTACTTTTTGGGTGTTTAAAGGCTTGGAAGTGTTAATTATAGTCTATAGATTTACATACAAATCCAGTGAAATGGGGGCTTGAATTTACATTTACTATATCCAGTACGTTAACACTGAATTCAATTATATAAATAAGATATTCAAAACGTGGGGTAAATAGATTTCTACACTCAATTTTGATATTGTGGTTAGTTATAAACAATATTTCAATGTTTGCTACTGGCATAACACACCGAATTTTTAACCGTCGACAGTCATGTTGCATTCTGGGTAATGTAGTGGCCACATTTTTTACAACAAAGACTACATCGAACAAAAATATGATATTTCTGTTTCTTCTGCATAAAATGTGATACTTCTAACGTGCATCTCTGATGGAGGTAAGATCCTACTACAGTAGTAATACTTTTACTTGAGTACAGGACTTCAAAGTACTAGTTTCCAGCCGCCTGGTGATGTCAGACAGCGGCTGGGTCATTTGAAGGTCAGCAGCAGCGGAGGAGGTTCATGGAGAGTTCACTTGCATACATTAGGTAACACCATCGCTCGCTCTGACATAACTAGTATGAAGCAGGTTGAGTTGAGACATTCGTCAATAAAGAAAAAGAGATAAGAGGAAAGAAGTCCCGGGACTAACTTTGTTATGCTAAACAGCCGCCAGATCTGGATGCGTTCTCCGGTGCAACATGCAAACACTGTGTGTGGGAAATATAGGTCTTGTTTCTGAGCGCTCACACGCCCCTTTGAAAGCAACACAGGCATGTTTTACTCTTAAAACAACGTTTGCATCGAACTCCAAATAGGAAGGGAAAAAGCCCGCGCTGCTGTTTAGGATTGCACATGCGGACAACATTTCCACGCGGATCGTCGAGGAGACTGAAACCAGATCATGTTTGACTATGTGGAATTTCAAGCTTTCGGTCCCGGAGAAATCATGGACTTGTACACCTCCTCCACCCCCAGCCCTGCATCGTGCATGCTGCAGGAGCAGGAGCCAGATTTGGCAGCCTTCTTCCCGGAGCTGATCGAGGCGGACTGGCAGCAGCACCGGTGCTCCCAATGTAGGTGAAAACTGATGTCAACATTTAAAACCGTGATGTGTTGCTGAATATAAGTTTTGTTTCTATAGCACATTTATAAACAATTTTTGGTCGAGCCAAAGTGCTGTTCATATAATAAAAATAGCCTACAGTAGAGACACTTTACAGCTAATACAATAGCACATATTTTTCAGAATATCAGTATGAGAAAAAACGGGTTTGTATATATGGCCTCTTAAAATATCATGTTACCATGTCCCATTTTTTTTGCAATGTTAACCAAAATCTGTTTTCATATATTTGGGTTTGGGTTCACAGGAGGGTTTGCACAATGTGTGCTTGCCTATATTTTGAGCCCTCAAATATGCTATTATAGTGCTATTATTTTTTGCCACACATACGTTTACTCTTTATAAGACTTCATCTAATAACTAAATATTTGTCCTGCATCTATTCATTTTCGACTGAATATTCAAGTGATTATGTGACTGTGGTCTGTTACTTAGATTAAAGGTCAGTTGTTGTGCTAAGATAAGATCAAATAAGATGGACATTTTATTTATCCTGAGGGAAAATATTCTGCAGTAGTTGCAGTACAAAGTGGTTAAGTGTACAAATATAAAAAAAGCTGAAAATCCAAAACATATTATCAACAGGTATATGGATCAGACAAATGTTACATTTTGGTAATCAGTCTTGCTGGGTTGCATATGGATATTTATTTATAACAATAGTGTTCCCCATTGGAATAGCAATTGAAAACATCAGGCTGCACTGATCTTATAGCTTACATACAGACATAGATAAATCTACTGCAGTCTCTGTATGGCACATTTCATACAAGGTATTGCAATTCATTAAAAGTAATGCACACAAAAAATAATAATATTGTAAAAATAAATTAAAAAAACTGTCAAAGATAATATACGATGACAAGTGATAGACATAAGAGGGGATACATCAAATTGCAGGAATTATGCAATGAAAGGAATAGTTAAATAATTAAATGATGGCCATAAAGCAACATTTAAATGAAGAAATACACTTTTAATCCAAATAAAGGCTAAAAGTTAAGGTAGAATTTAGGTTTGCTTTTGAAGCAACCTCAATTGACACACAGGAGCTGCAAGACCATAAATCGCCTCAAAAACAGGTACAAATCAAACAAAATTATAAGAAATTAAGTTTAATAAAGTATTTATTTGATTCATGACCTCTTTTGTGTCTTGCTGCACACATATCATATTTTCTCCAACAATTTATGTATGCTTTAATGTGTACTGGAAATGTTAGTATTTCCTCTAATCATGTATGAAGGTCCTTACCTTTTACTTTAATATTTTATTTCAACCCCCTATTTAACAATTTAAGCAGAAATAATAAATAGTTTGAGTTTATTAATGTTATTTTAATAACTACAACCATGTCGGCATCCATTGCAAATAAGTTAGATACAGTTCAAACACAGATGCAATACAAGAAGATATTTCTTCATAGTAGAACAACATTATAGTGTTTCACAACCTATTTCTGAATTGCTTTACACACTGATTATTTGTGCCAAAGAGGGGAAGTTAAAGTATAAGTTAAACAACCTATAAAGTGTGAGTTTTTATGGGGAGTTTCTCTGGCAGGAGTAAACTCAGCAGTAAACAGGGTGCTGTGCACGGAGCAGATCGTGACGTTGTGGTGGTCTGTGTTTGGGACGGGCCGGTCAGTTTTGGGTCAATGTGAGTTCACTGGACGGTCACCGGCTCAGGAGGTCATAGGAGAGCCAGACTGCTGCCAGTGGTTGGAAGAAATACTATTTCCTTTACTTCAGTCGCAGGACAACAAATGTCAAAACAAAAACAACATTAAAAGTCCTTCATTATAAATTCAGCATTAAAAATGTATTGAACAGAAGTAAAAAAAGCAAACTGTACTTGTTCTGCAGAACAATGCCCCTTTTGACTGATATATGCCGGTTATGTGACATTACTAGATTGACTGATTTATGAAAGAAATAAAAGGTTCTGCTATGTAAATTCAGTTATTTGCCTTAACTCTTAACATTTGTGAAATAATAATGAATAATCAAAATAATTGTATCTCTTTGGACCTCCTAAACGTACAGACATACTTCTTTTGCATCTCGAAGTACAAAACAACGAAATGCAAATTCTTTTTAAAAATGTATAACACATATTTAAATGCTTCAAATGCCAGGGAGAAATGCATGAATAATATACATTCACAAATAACCTAAAGCTGCATTGATTTGTTTATTACATTAATTTGGCATTTAAAAAAGGTGTTATCACTTTGGTTACCTCAAGCAAAAATACCATAAAATGTACTTTCATTCTGCTCAAACATAAAGATTTGAAGATTTTACGCTTGTTTTGTCAGACATGACATTAAATGAAACTTCTTTACGTTTTGGATTGGTGGTTAGACATGCAAGCAATTGAAAGAAGCACTTGGGGCTCTAAAGAAGTTATAATGAGCAAGTTTCACAACTTTTTATAGAATCGAAGAATAAGAGAACAATCAAGAAAATAAGTTGTTAAGGCTGCAACAGGACATTTCTGTATTGAATTTTGATTTATGAAGGTTGTAGTAAGCGAGACGCACAGGAAGGCTAAACAAGACAAAAAGAGCCTTTGTCTAAATAGTAGTGTAACCACATAAAACATTCAGCTCTATGAAGCATCTCCAAAAAAGCTTTTACTCAACTTTAACTGATGTTACCATGTCCTTATCTTTGAGGCTTCAAACTATTTACTCCCTGTTGCAAATTTTTTTAGTGGATCTAATGTTTGACTCACACAATGCATTGTCACTTCCATCAAATAACACCAGCTAAATTGGGGTGGGGGCAACCTTTCTCCCTTCCCCCCTAACCAAATTACTCACACAGCCCCCCCCCCCCACACACACACACACTTTCTGTTTCTTCTCCCTCCCTCTCATCAGTCAGCTGGGCTTGTGGCATGCTCCTGCATTGTTTCGGGTTGGGAGAGCGCTCGGGCTGATGGGGGTGTCCTCAATTGACCCGCTGATTCCAGGTTCAATCAGAGGCCACGGGTTTGAGTGGATGTAGATGAGCAATTTTTCTCGTTTTGTCCCCCTTTTCAAAAACGGCTTTCTTCGTTTTCTGTCAGCGGTGGAGGTGATCAGGGAGCCAGCGGGGTGGCTGAGCGAGCCCCTCAGACTGGAGCAATACTCCTCTCAAAAGTGGTTTTAAAGTGGGAGGGTGCACCGGTCTGTTGTGAAATGAAACATTCAACTGGAAACATTGAGGTTAAAGCTGTGCTACAAAAGGTGCAGCTGTGTATGTTATGGAGAGCAAGTTCTACATTGAATACACTCAATAAACAACCTCAACTCGGTCACCCTGTGATGTTTCAAAGACTGTTGATCTCCAGCTTTTCTGCCTGATTGCTTGTTTCATTATATGTAAATTGAGTTACATATAATGACAACTATATGTAGCAAAAACATTTTTTTTTAAATTGTGCTTATTTACCTTGTCTCTTTTAGATTTTCCCAAAAAGAGATAGTGAGATTATTTTTGAGAAAGCTTTCCTATATTTTGGCCAAATGCACTTTTATTTACCTGAAAAATGCACTTTTATTTACCTGAAATATACAGAAAATGCCATTAGCCCAGTCAAAGCATGAACGTGCTCAGTCGTGATGAACGCATTCTGAAATATGTTTTGTTAAAATTCATATATTTGCTGTATTGGTGGAACTTTGACCTGATGTCAGTGTAGAGAAAACCTCTCTCTAGAAAGTCACACCGGGGAGCTGCAGGTTACAGTTCGCAGTAAGCTACCATTTGATTTCTATGGACATTTGCGGTGGCTAGTCTAACCTCAGCGAGCTTCACACTAAACATTTACATTACTTTGCATTTCTATTAATTGTATGTTGTCATATTGTGTTTGCAGCCGTTGGAAGCCATAGCTCCAGCTCCAGTTCAGACGACCTGTTTGCCAGCCCTGCCTCCCCCCCGCCGCCCCCTCGCACTTACAAGCCTTGCTTTGTGTGTCAAGACAAATCCTCAGGCTACCATTATGGCGTCAGCGCCTGCGAGGGCTGCAAGGTAAGGTGTTCGGGTTCACATACATCTTCAATTACAGAGATAAATCACTGTTTCCTCTTTTTTCAAATGTGTTTCATTATCTTAATCAAGCTGTTGTATCATTTTGGGATGAAACATGTTGAATTTAATGAAATGCACGTTTTATTATGTTCAGTTGCTTTGTAGTGGCCCCACACTGAAGGATAATGGGTCAGATTTTGCAAATGACTGGCACCTCCCCACAATCATTGGGGTGTTACTGATTTGAGGCTGGTCTGAACAGATTATCTGCTCAAATGATCCTGCAGTATGAGGGGTTTACAGACATAATCCTAATTTTACAGACCGCACTGGAGTCTCCCCCATTTTAAATCGTGTATTGTGAACAGAAACAGAGATGTAATATTGATAAGAAACCCTCAATAGCCAATGAGAGTGAGCTGACCAGGAAGGGTAATCCCTCTTCAGGGCATCTACATCTACTGTAAGTGGCATGCCCCAGATGTCCTGTATTTGAACTTGCCAATGTTAGCTAACCTGCTTTTATATTATGCTAATATGCTAATGAAGAGAGCTAATGTTGACTACGCGTACAATTGAAAAAGTTGTGGATAACATCATCTGCATTTCCTCTTTTTCTGTCCATAACCAAGCTCGACAAATATTCTAGGTTACAGTTCAATATTTGTTTTAATCTGTTTCTAATATAAATTTACCAGGAAAGTATTGATTGCTGTATTTGCTCTGAAAAAACACCAAAACAATTACAGGGCCTGAACTTAGTCCGGATAACAAAATGTGTGTGAGCAGTCAGCCTTACATTAACAGTGACCTCGAGACAACATTTACACACTATGGTGAATACTCAGATATCGGTTATTCTTTATTGGTATCTAGTTTGTAAGTGTTATTTTTGATTTTTTAAAAATCAAATCAAATCAAGTTTTATTTATATGGCACATTTTTAAACGATTTTTGGTCGAGCCAAAGTGCTGTACATATAATAACAATACCCTACAGTAAAGACACTTTACAGAAAATACAACAGCGCAGTATGTGCAGAATATCAGTATGA
Organism: Notothenia rossii; assembly: GCF_949606895.1. Classification (NCBI taxonomy): domain Eukaryota; kingdom Metazoa; phylum Chordata; class Actinopteri; order Perciformes; family Nototheniidae; genus Notothenia; species Notothenia rossii. The sequence continues at coordinate 15,830,247 of NC_136905.1, forward strand.
GAAAACGAGACCCTCTGTCCTTAGACCCTCACATCGTACAAGGAAAAACCTCCAGAGAAAACCCAAAGTTTAAAGGGAAGAATGGGAGAAACCTCAGGGAGAGCAACAGAGGAGGGATCCCTCTCCCAGGACGGACAGACGTGCAATAGATGCCGAGTGTAAATCGAAAAGATAATACATTTACAACATAGGTAGACCGAATGTTAGGAAATGCATGTGTCTGTAATAAGAAGATGAATCCACGAAGATGTCAAAAACAATCCTGTGGGAGCCATCAGGGATTTAAGATTTAGTCTGTGACTCAAATTTAAAACAAATCATGCTACACATTTAACAGAAATGTCTAGTCCCAATTTGTTGAGATAGAATTACAATAAAATCCTTCTAGAGGTTTCTTAAAATATATAATATACACATTATATATATAAATACATTAAAATATAAATATTTTACTTATTATCACATGATGTATTCTGGTCCCCAGAGTCACAGTATAAAGTATAAATGTATGTTTTCCTGTTCTGTCAGGAAATAAACTATCCCAGCAGTTTTCTCATACTCTATGCACTTAATCATTTATATATTCTCTTTACTCGTTTTTTACTCTGCAGGGCTTCTTCCGCCGCAGCGTGCAGAAGAACATGGTGTACACCTGCCATCGAGACCGAAACTGCATCATCAACAAGATCACCAGGAACCGCTGTCAGTACTGTCGGCTGCAGAGGTGCTTTGCAGCGGGAATGTCCAAGGAGTGTAAGTGTCTCATCCACTCTGAGGACACATCCTCCTTGACCCCCTCTCATGCAGAAAACACAAGAAGGATTTATCTTGTCTTACAAAATGTGAATACATTCACTGCAAATGACTCCTTCAAGGACAGGGTAGATGGTAGATAGTGGACAATGGATAGCAGATGTCATTGATCAGAGTGAAGAAGATAATAGAGGTGACTCTAAGGTCAGTCAGTCACAAATGTAAATGATCAACTCAGGTTTATCCCTTGTGTCTTCGCATATAGCAGTCGCATGTTGAAAACCTGATTCATGTGCGAGAAATACATATTTACCTGTACAGACAAAAATAGCGATGGTCCGAATACACACCTTTTAACCCGTTAAGCCCCAAGCCTGTTTTTCAGGCCTCAGGCTCGAAAATGACATTCCCAGAACAAATGACCATATCTTCACTTCTAAAAGGGGTAAATTAATAAAAAAAAAATCTCAAAGTAATGATAAACCTGTGAGTTGGATTTAGAAAAGTCAGAATCAATATAGATTATTTTTATTTTAAAGTAAATTCAGATTGAACATAGTAAAAAAATGTAAATTATAGTTTCCATCCAAAAACCAAAAACATGACTTATAGTGAGAACCACCCTTGAATGATGGGATGGTAGACACAAAGCTTTAGGAATCCAAACTATAACATAAAGTAAGTAAAAAAAAACACTTCTGGGGTAATTTGGGTGGATTTGCCATATCTCTGGCCCCCCCCTCAGTCTATTTTGATGATTGACACCTCTTTTGAACCGTTAGAGCCAATAGAATCGAGGGGAGGTTCCTAAATCCATCTAAACATTTCCATTGCGGAGGAGTGAGAGTGATGCGCACGCAGTTTGCCCAAAACCGGAAGCTGGGTTGTTGCTCTAATAGCAGCTAATATGAAATCTCCGTTTTTGACAAAAATTGAATGATGGATTATCAGTAATCATTTCAAAGTGACACAGACGCATTGGATTAACCTTCAGCAGTGTTTATCTCGTTTTAATGCCGTTGAACAAAACCTTTGATCAGAAAAACAGCAACGGTAAGACATATTTGCCGTTTTGGCTCCGTAAAGCTACGCTGTGTGTTGTCTGGGTTTGCCTGAGCTGCCGCAAGTTTTGGTCGAACAGTGATGATACTTATACCTCTGGAATCTGTGGAATCTCAGCATTAATCTGATATCTTCTTTCTGCAGATCCGATAAGTGATAAAGTATTTCTACCGTGAGTTCTGTGCTAAGTGCGTTAGAATTGTTTCGCTCATGGCTAATTCAGAGGCTCGGCGTTAGAGTTGTGTTTTGTTTCGGTACAAATTGTTCATATCGTCAGTTAGCTGAGTTTCTTCCCTTTAAGCGGGTATGACACTTTCATCGTTTGTTAAATGTTAAGAAGCCCTCAGACGCTGTTTCTTGCAGATGTTGCGTTATTGCCGTGGGGGTCAACAAATCCTCTTTTAAAGAGGCCTATTATTAGACCCTCCAGAAAAACGCGATTCTGTGATCGCAGAATTTACCGCATAATCAGCAAAATGCCGCAGATTTTTAAAAGGCCGCATATTTATCAAAAGGCCGCATAATCCCCGCATTTTTCCACACAAAGTTGAGAAAAAAAGTGAACTCGTCTTGACGTGACGTCATCAGCTCGCGCATCACAGAATGTAAACAACACTGTATAGAGTGAACGTGTGGAGCTCACACGAGAGAGAAAACACCAAGATGAAAAAATATAATCCATCTCATTTACCGACGAACATTTCTACTAAAGACCGGGCAAAAAGTGGGGGGAAACTATTCTGCACCCCGTGCAACTGTGTGTTGGAGCATAAGAGAAAATCGATGGTGACGACCCACTTTGATTCATTCAAACATTCGAAAAGGCTTTCTGCTGCTGCGGACAAGAAAGCCAAACGACGCACGTTCACCGAGGCATCAACCTCCAAAACCCTTTCGAGGGCTACAAGAAACGAAGTGAGTAGCCGACAAGATTGAAGCTGGTCAGATAACGAACGAGTAAATGAAAACAGAATGAGGCGGAGAAGTGTGTGTGTGGGGGGGGGGGGGGGGGGTGTGTGTGTGTGAGATTAAAATAGCCCAATTGCTTTTACAATAAATAAACATTGAATGTGTTTAATTGAATAGGAAAGGGGGTGCAAACTTTGGGATGTTGGCCTTTTTGAAGACCATTTACATGCAAGAAAGCCTATTTAATACACTACAGGAGAGGGGGAATAAGCATGATAGGGCCTCTTGAATCAATCTAGCTATCTAAATTACAATCTGCACACATCTTACTTTTACCGACTAACGTTAACAACATCCATCTCTTAGTGTGGTGTGACAAATATCAGCTGATCTGATTTCAGAGGATGTCGCTTTAGAGGTCAATTCACCTACATTTTGAGATGTACACTATAGGGTGTATATTCTCCCCGCGCCGACCCTTCACCCCCCACTATCACAGCTTGATTAACTCACTGAAATCTCTCTTAGCACTTTCAACTCTGAGTGTTCAGATACCAAAGTCAATGTGGGATAAATAAATGATGACATAAAGTTATCAAGCTGATTAAGGCCATTTTGAGATAATGCCTGGATTATTTATCAATTAAAATATTTCACTGAGGTAACACCAGTAAATTCCACTATTTATATAAATGTACACATTTGGCAGGATATGCTGCAATCTGCTGATGAATGCTGCCGTATAGTGTATAAAACCGGATTAATTTTTCATTAGACAATGATCTTGTTACCACCTCACTCACAGCCTGTCGATGTATTCTGTTACAGTGGTAAAGCCAAAGTCCAGCTACTGCAACCTGGTTAAATTAGTAAATACATTTTCTATTGTTAAATAGGGTAAAAAAAAAATCTTAAAAGGTTCATTTGCCAATTTCAATCAAATATTCTAGCCTATTATCTCACCTATCTTTTTGGACACCAACTAATACATCAGCCTTCTTATTTTGGAAATTATACCATTTATCTTCTTTTTTTATACATTTGCACTCTGCTTAAAAACACTGTAAATCTACTTCAGATGTTTGGATAACACGTGTAGGAAACAAGCCTGCACAGACCATACTGAAATCTTATTTTACAAATAATATGATACTGATTCTATAAGACAAGCCTAATCTTTAATACTGGATTAAAACAGAATAAATAGAGACCTTACAAAAATCTTCTCAGCATTGGAATATTGATTTAAAATTTGAAAAGACCTTTTCAAGTATTCATTTTGAAATAACTCACTAAGAAGCTCTCAGTGAACTTGAGCTCCAGCAGTGCCTGGAGCGCACAAAGAAACAAAGTAATCGACCTAGATAACAGAGTGTGTTCTGTGGGGGAAGGCAGCGATAGGGCAGCAGTGAAGGATCCTCCCCATCCACATTGTCTGTTGTTGCCGCTCCACACTCACGTTACATAAATACATCACATGTAGCAGGCAGGTGGATGCTATGTAACGGCTTCAGTCTACAGCCAGTGTGTAATGCGATCGCTCTTGGAGTACACAATGATGACTGAATATAGGGCATTTGGAGATGAAGAGGGGGAGGTGGCGAGGGAGGCAGAGACGGAGGTGTTGCATAATCCTGAGATCTCTGACATGTGTGTGGCTGCCTGAGCCAAGTCATCGGGACTCGCTGAAACGTGTTCACACCGTTAGTGGAGTGGTTATGAAAGACTAACCTAGTTACGCTGTGTTTGCCTGCTTCACATGCTCCCTGGAGAAACCCTTAATCCACACAGTTTACTGCCAGCTGATTTTTCCACCAGAGAAAGAGTTTCGCTGAACACTGTTGACAGTCATGTCTAGAGGCTTTAACACTGTAAAGCCAAAATTAATCCTCGTCCTATTTACACATTCCACAAAATGCACACAACCTGGTCTGGCAAGACTGTTATCCTTCGTACTTAAAGGACCCATTGACAATGTCAATGTGATCTTTAGAAAGATATACAGCTTTTATCTACACTTTTTGACATACTTAATATATGTTATTTGGTGTGTTCTTTGACACCGTTGTTATTTAGTGTCCTGCCGTATATGTTAGGTCAAAATTTGGCAACATAAAAGCAATTCAGTATCATTTACAGAAACGTGTTGTCTCTATAAAAGATAGATGATGCTATGATGAGTTGAATAAATCAATAAGTTGATGGACAGGAAAATAAAGATGGCCTTAATAATAGACAATGGATTCATTGTTTGGCAAATTAAACACAAATGGCAGGAAATGCTGTTTTCAGCTTGTTACTATTGGAGATTTCCTTCCTTTCACTTTTTTATATTTGATATACGAGACAACACATTAAAGGTCCCATGTCATGGCCATTTCCACTGATCATAATTCCATTGTTGAGGTCTACTAGAATAGATTTATATTGTGCAATTTTCCAAAATCACTTTGGTTTCTCATACAGCATCTCTGTAAACTACGTGTATTCACGGAATTTCACTCTCTGCCTTTAACGGCTCGCTGTAGCTCCAGTAGCTCCAGCCCCCACCCTCCTTGTGAGCACAGTGTCCTCTGATTGGTCGGGACGTTGTGAATCGCCCTAAACTCCGTGGAGGTGTGGTTTCCTTGTTTAGCGATACACAGCGAAACACAGCCAAACTCACCCTGAGCACACACAAAGTCACAGCCGAAGTAAAAACAATAAGTGTGGCTTGATATTGAGTAAGAAAAAGGTTGATAAACGCTGTGAGAATGGGTCTGCAGAGAGAATTTCGCCGCAATCCCAACTGTCTGTTATCAGCCTGCAGCCAGGGAGGAGAAATCAGCAGAGCTGCCTGCACTGAGTGTGTGTGTGAGGAAGTCCGTGGATTGGTCAATTTGGACCAATCAGCGGGGGCTTAACGTTACGGCTCCACGGATTGGTCCATTTCGTTCTGGGTACGGTTGACATCATGCGTACCCGGAAGAATCAAATGGACAATGACGTATCTCCAACGAGGCGTTTTGGGGAGGTATTTTCTGTGTTAGAGTTTTACTCGCTACACTGTGCAGAGGTGCCCAGTACGTCGACCGCGGTCGACCGCGGGGGCAATGCTGGTAGATCGCGAGTCATTCATAAAAAATAAAAAATCCAGCTCCGTTAAAATAGACAAAACAGGTTTTGATCCCTCCTCCCTTGGCCTCCCTGCCACTTAATTCAGGAGTTGACTTGATTGACAGAAAAAGCGACTTATTGCTTTCCAGTCTGTTAACCCAGAATGCAAAGCGATACAAAATCAGTCAAGTGCCGGGAGAGACAAACACCAAAATGAGTGCGGGAACGAGCAAAAAGCTAAAGACATACCACTTCCACACAGAATGGGAGGGAGAATCTTTTTTTGTGATGTCACATTCAAAGGTTATTTGCCTTATTTGTAAAGCAAGCGTTGCTCTGCCAAAGAAAGGTAACGTGGAGAGGCATTATCGGAGTGTTCACAAGGCATATGACAGCGACTTCCCTCCGAGTAGCGAGTTGAGAAAGAGAAAGGTCATGTATTATTGCTACACAAACATTATCTCTTAGTCTTAGTGTCGCCAACTCGTTTCTAACATGCAAAAAGACAAACAAATGCGTCTATGGTCGGTGTATTTTCTATCTTTCCAATCGAGACGAGATCTCTCTCTCCCCCGTCTGTTTGCAAGGGGGCGGGGCAGTTTACACACACGCATCTGCTACATGCAGCAACACACGGAGGAGATGGTGGAGAGAAGCGCTCCAAGGTGTGGTTACATGTTACCCGTCTTGAGGTGGACAATGCTCGTCACCAAAAGTGTTTAGCATGTAAGGGCGGTAACACGAGCAATTTGTCTAAACATTTAGCAAAAGTGCACCACATTCAGACGGACGAATGCACCGGGTTCGACTATCTTTCTAGTAGCTCTGTAGCCCCATCCACGAGTAACGTTTCCACGTCAGGTGTTATGTATGCTAGCAGCAACACACGGAGTTAACTACATTATACAAACATGGGTTAATGATTAGAGGTAACTGAGTTATTTATTTTGTTAAAGTTTCAGCTATTCTGTTTCCAGTTCTGTCATAAGATTATTTAATAAGATTTGTTAAAACATTGTTGTTTCTTTTGATGTGAAATATTATTTATTTAATTCAAATAAAAAGCAATGTTAATTTTGTTCACAATTTGTTAAGTTAATTTAATAATATATGTATTTTTGAATCAAGTATTCATCTTTATTGTCTTCATTGTTAGTTTCCACATGCCTAAAACAACCTCAAACTAAATCTAAAAGTTGATGGCTAAATAAGAGCGTTTGAGAAATTGTGCAAGGCACACAGTAGTAGTCCGAATAGTCGATTAATCGTTTCATTAAACTATAGATTAATCGATAATCAAATTAGTCGTTTGTTGCAGCCCTATTGTAGTTATCCCATGTAAAAATAAAACGTGTCATTCAGCAACCCTTGCAATTTGGGATTTTATTTTTGGTTGGTAGACCTCGGTTAGCTGGTCATTTCAAAAGTAGCTCACCAGCCAAAAAAGTGTGGGCACCCCTGCGCTACAGGGTGTACTTTGAGGTTTTGTGACTCTGCACACCGTTTACATGCATAAAAACCTTCATAACACAGAAGGGGACGGGTAATAACCAGAAAAGCATGACATGGGACCTTTAAGACATCACCCTGGACTTGAGAAACTGAGATGGACATTTTTCACTCTACTGTGAGCGAGTAAATACTTTTTTATTATTTCACATGATGTTTATATGTATTTTTTTTACGAATTTTGTGCATATCACTTCTCATTACTTTCAACAATGTTTTTTTCTTATAAAGAAGAAGTGTTTTGGAAAGGGTTGAATATCATTCATCAGTGTAAAATAGAGTACCATTGTTTGAACTGTTATTATCCCTTTTAGTTATTTTTGAAATGTCTTATAATCTGCGTGGTTCTTTTCCTCAGCAGTGAGAAACGACAGGAGCACCCGGAAGGGGAAGAAGGAGGCGGTGAAGATGACCATCATGGAGACGTACGAGCTGACGGCGGAGCTCGGCCTGATCGTGGAGAAGATCTGCAGAGCTCACAGAGAGACCTTCCCCTCTCTCTGCCAGCTGGGGAAATACACCACAGTGAGTCAACACACCAGACCTGACTGTTCAAATTACATTTGCGGAAAGGGAAAAGATGTCCTTACAGTCCTGTGGTTTCTTTAATTAAGATATGCATTTGAAGGATTAGCAAGTCTAAGTACGGTAGTTCATTTTTGACAGAAGATTTCACAACACTTTATTCTATGGGTCAGTCTTTTTCTAAAAATAATCTTAGGTTACCCTAAAATAGGAATATAGTTTGGTATTAATATTAAAGAAAATAAACACAATGTATTTAAGATAGGACATAGTTGAGAGGAAGTTGATTTCCTTGAAGTAATTGCTCAATTTAAACACAAATGGCAATTTTGGCAAATGTGTCATGTTGAATTTCTTTTTTTTTTCCTGTTGACAAATTTCCCATTCTGGCTTGTTCAGCATCACTAACTAAAATAGGCTCAAAATAATCAGAACTTTGCGGCATTGTTTTAAGCCGCCCCAAAAGTCAAATTGTGTTAGTCAGTATTTGCGTAAGGACATGTTTGGTCTCATGCAAAATGGAAAGCATAACATATCTCATGGAACAATAAGCACAAAACAAATCACAATGTGCAAACTGGGTCACACAACAGGAATAACCCCACCTCGCTTCCTGAGAAGAACACAAAACTCCCTGCCGTTGCACAACACAGTGATCCATCTGGTATAATGTGTCTGGGTGTGCCCTCTTTACAAATAAATGAATGGTTTTCTCATCACATGTTTGTGGTTCGACAATTCCGTAGAACTGAGAGAACGTTGGACGTGAAAACAGGAAGTACAGAAGGATTAAAAAACGCGAGTATAGCTCTGACTCTTGTCAAATGCTATATGGCTATAATAAATCCCTCAAAATGATTTCTTATCTTTAATACCACGTGTAGAGGTTAGTTAAACAATTTTTTTTAAATTGTATGTCATTTCATTCATTTGAATGACTATGTTTATGTTAAGGATGTTGCTGGCAGGGACCCTTAGTGAATTGTCACCTGACTGGTATCTTTCAACTCCTTATGTTGGTTGTATGGCTTCAACTGTTTTAGTTTAGCTTGCATCAGTTTTAAGAAAAATAAAATCAATAAAACCTCCTCTATTTCTTTGTCTATCTTCATCTAATTTACTCAACTCTAGATGTGTTTAAAAAAGACCACATACCATTATCAAGCAATGGAAACAGCATGTTTTTCAAGTCATTTGGAATTATATTTCTAATAACATCATGTCTTTTAACGCCTTTAAGCTGGGTTCCTGAATTCTACATCTTCCCTTTTTTTTCGTTAATCCAGAACTCCAGCTGCGACCACAGGATCCAGCTGGACCTCGGGCTGTGGGACAAGTTCAGCGAGCTCGCCACCAAGTGCATCATCAAGGTGGTGGAGTTTGCCAAGCGAGTGCCTGGATTCACCGGCCTGACCATCGCTGACCAGATCACTCTGCTAAAAACTGCATGCCTGGACATCCTGGTACACCTAACAATATCTTCCTATAACAGAGAGCTGTTCATAGTTTTGTTTAACTCACACCCACAAAAGATGTGCTTGAACCGAGTGACCTGAATTTCTCTTTCTGCACATGTTCACATATACACAGCTCCTTCTGCTCCTTTTCACCTTCTGTGGATTATGACTCGAGGGCATCAGCTGACATGCCAAACACAGACTGACAAGCCGTCTGGCAGACTGCGGCCCTTTTTAGACTGTGTCACATGTTTCATTCCTTCTTATCCTCCCTCCATTATGCACTCCTTATTCGCTTTGTCACCCTCACCACCCCCCTGATCTTTTACTCTGACACTGACTTTCAGCATCGGGGGAGTTCCATATAGCATCCCTAGCTCTGCAGAGTTTCACTTTCACACATTTTTCATTTTGGCACTTCTCGTGTTCTCCTTGTTTGCTCTACATGTTTGTAACTCTGTCCCTGGCACCGTGCATCACTGTAAACACAGAAGAAGTCATCCTGCCACAAAACACAAAATATCCAGTGTGCCATGCATGCTTCCATGATTTGTATTTAATGTTATTTATCAGGGGCGTTGCACAGTAATACAAATTCATTAATTGAGCTATGTTTTATGTTTGAATGGCCATACACAAGCATAGTTCTTTTTCAGTGGTTGAAAAGGGCTCAAACATTATTTTCTAAAACAAACAGATTGTGTATTTGTCAAGGTGACATCTACTGGGCTGAAATTCATCTGCTGTTCGCTGACTTGATTTGCTATTAATCCTGGAAAAAATATACAAATGAATGTGATGCAGAAGCAAACATGCCTCCAAGCTAGAAGTAATTTGAAAGCCTTTGAAGCCTGTCTCATCACAATACCTGTCATGTTTCATCATAGCGATCAATGCATTGCTACCTGATACTTGTTCCACTGTTGAACACATACACATTTATATCATCAGTTTTTCTTCTTTCCTTCCTCTTTCTTGCTCTTACCTTCTTCCATTCAGATCCTGAGGATTTGCACTCGCTACACTCCGGGCCAGGACACCATGACCTTCTCCGACGGGCTGACCCTGACCCGCACTCAGATCCATAACGCTGGATTTGGACCGCTGACAGATCAGGTTTTCACGTTTGCGGGCCAGCTGCTGCCCCTGCAGATGGACGACACGGAGAGCGGCCTTCTCAGCGCCATCTGTCTCGTCTCTGGAGGTACTGAAGCTCAGAGGAGAATACAGCCTAGCTCCTACAGAGAAAAAGGAATACATGTAAGCTATCGTAAGTTTCGTTTAACATCTGTCTTTCCTGTTTGTCTGAACAGACCGACAGGATCTGGAGGAGCCGTCTAAGGTGGAGGTGCTGCAGGAGCCGCTGCTGGAGGCGCTGAAGATTTACTCCCGTAAACGGCGGCCCAGCATGCCCCTGATGTTCCCTAAAGCCCTCATGAAGATCACAGACCTGCGCAGCATCAGCGCCAAAGGTCAGCATTGCACTGCTAAATGATCATATGATTTCAATGATACACAGTAATAACTTAAATACTAAGATCTGCGATGGTAGTATATTTGGGTCACTATACTGTTTTGCTGGTCTGGCCCAGTGTAGGGTCACAAAGAGTTTTGATTCGATGCTAAAAAGAAATCATTATGACACACTCATGCTAATTCCAGAGGGGCCGACATCAGCAACCTGTGTCGTCAGCGTAATGGAGCTTTATCTAACAATACGACAACGTGATTCAAATATTGTCTTTATAAAAGGAGCCGCTGTTCTCTGATAGGCTGTTCTCAACTAACTGCCAAGCAAAGGCTAGCAGATGGCTCATGAAGGATCAATATAGGTGAAGGGGGGAGGATGTGTAAGCACAGTGCAGGTTGTTTGTTTACTAGAAAGGTCATGTGTTTCATGGAGTGAGGAGTCACAGTCTAAAATACAAAATGACTCAATTCAAACCGCAGCAGCAGGCGCATCCATATTGGTTTACAGTATCACATGTTAACACAGCTGGAAAAACCTAGAAGTCCTTCAACTGCACAAAAGTATCTGTCAGTATGTGTGCTATTTCAAAAACATTTCCATTTCCACAGGCGCTGAGAGGGTGGTGACTTTAAAGCTGGAGATCCCGGGCTCCATGCCGCCCCTGATCGAGGAGATGCTGGAGGATCTAGAGAAAAACTGTGAGGAGAGCAGAGAAGAGCCGAACACCAGCCAGCACACACACACACCGACCGCTCTCAGCACATGACTTCTTACTCTGAGGTCACTGCAAGAACATTGGCTCTCGTACTCCCTCCCAGAGAAAAACGCTAACAATATAAACTAAAGATGCAGTCCAGGTGGTTATAGTGTCTTACCTCAGTTTCACAGATCGGTTTGCAAACGCTCCACTTGTGTTTGTCTGAAGAAGAGATTCAGTTGTTACACTAACGACTACGCTGATGAACGAAGAGCTAATTTGTGCTTCAAAGGGGGAAAAGAGAATGATGCAGTAATGTATTCATTTGTATCACATGTTCATTCTTTTAACCCCTTCTGACAGACACCTCATAACCACTGGAAATCACACAGGTTTCTACTGTATTTATGTTTGCATGAGTTATCACATGGATTAATTTTTACCTCATTAAGTAACAACGGCTTTGGCTTTAGTGTAGCAAATTAGTAAACAAATGGATTTAAAACACCTTCTTGTTGGTTGTACACGTGTAAAAAGAAAGCTCTGGACTAACTCTAAACATGTTTGAAGAAAACGAGCAGATTTATCCTCACAAAAGGGAACAGTTTAAAAGCAAAAACGTTTTTTCTCAGAGTTGAATGTTCATATCTTACATTAACAAAAATCACAAATATGTGTATATATATATATATATGCCGACTTGATATAGGAAAATACAGAGAACTGCTTAGCTTTGAACAAAACTAAATAAGCTGAAGATGGACCTGAGAGCAGAATGTACTGCTAATAAAGGAAACACATGCACATGATAGTTTGAGGTTTATGAAGTTATTGAATTTAGTGTTGGAAATTAGATCAAATATATTGAGTGATGGTATGATTAAGAAGGTATTGCAGATATTATTGTATTATAAATATTGTGCAATTTGTAGTTTTGAGTTGTAAAGAGGTTTCTTAATTTGCTTGTTAACTATCTATTTGCACATGTTTTCCTAATATGCTGTGCATTGAGCTCTCAGTCACCATAAAAACGACATAGTTACTACAAAACTGTTTAAGTGATCAAACAATTCAAATCAGCAAAATGATTGTAGCACAACAGAAGTTATAGGTAAAATAGGATACATTGCATTGTGGGATTGTCTGCAATCGCTACACATGTTTTTTGTGGCATGTTTTTTGAGCCCTATATAATGCGCTCATTATACACTCAGAGTTCAGAGTTTATTCAAATAAAACGGCAAAGGGCTCATGTGGAGCGCTTTATATTAAATTGTGAGTGACGCTGGTACCCTTTGACCCCTCAGTGACTCCAGGACGTCCCTGCCCTCACTCAATAAAAAGTCCTGCACGTGACCTTTCAAAAAAACACACCTTTTTTGTTTTCACATCTTAATTTTGTACACACCTATTAAAAAGATAAAACTAGACATTAATTATTGAGGTACTGATTGGAGGATTTTGGATTGTCAGGCCCAGAGTAGCTGTTTCTCTCTGTTTCCAGTCTTTATACTGACAGTAACTAAGCTAAGCTTGTGGTATCAATCTACTCAACCAACTCTCAGCAAGAATGAAATAACACATGTTTCCCAAACTGTAACTAATATTAAGAGCTTTTCGCTCAGTGTTTACGGTGTAACTTTTCCTGGACCACTTTTGGTAAATGTTTTGGCTGGAGATCTGCTTAGTTGTTTTACACTATCAACACCATTTTATTCTTTCAAACATTTCCTAAATGCAAAGTTTTTGCAGTTATTGGTTTGACTGGATATTGTTCAAAAATGATGGTGATCTAAATCAATTATAAAATATACTTTGTATATACTTTTGAGTTCTATATGTGTTCTACATGTGTTCTACAAACCATTTTTTCCTTTAACACAAACAACATATTTTAAAATGCATCTGTGTTGGGTATTGTCTTATCATAGATAGTCATACATTAGTTCTGTGCCTATGTATCTCGGAATTGATACTAATAAAACACTTGCAACATTAGGAAAAGGATAATCGACAGCTTAGCAAACAAAAAGCTACACATACAGTGGCTTTTTGTCGTTGATGGCAAAGCGAATGAGACTTATAAATACAACTTTAATGACATTTGTTCCTCAAAAATGTACATTCCATGAAACAGAAGAATGTTTAATTGTATAAAAATATCTGATGTATGTAACAAAGCAGGCAGCCTGTTTACTGTAAGAACTCATGTGCCTACTCTTAATGTGCCAATTTCTCTCATATCTTGGAATTTGACATACTCTACCAATGTAACCTGGACCATTTATTCAGATTTCTTTATGTTTTGGTTGGTCTATTAAAGTGTTGTGTACTTTTCACTGAAGCTGATAGTTTTTGTCATTTCTGAGCCTTGAGGATGTTAGCGGTCTGCTCGTCTTCATTCGAAGGTCCGGACCATACTGCCCCCTGTGGTCCCTGTAAGGAAACTGCACTGCAGCACAGCTAATGGGGACAATGGAAACAACAAATCACTTTTTTAATTGTATCTGTTCATGGGTCAAATAAATCCAGATGTACAGAAGAAGAAGCTAATTGTAATACTGTTGTGATAGTGGATGACTTGTGGCTTCGCCAATATTTCAAATACATTTATCTAAGTTTCCAAAACTCAGTCAGTAAACATTAAACAAGAAATACTTAGAAATGTTACTTAAAAAAAATTAATACCATTTACCAAACTGTAGTAGAAACCCTGCATTCAAGGTCTTACCTAAGTAAACACATAGGCAAGACATATTAATAAAAGCATAAACATTCTTACAGTACTAAAGGTACAATTGTTTATTGTGCAAATTGGCGTATGTTCATAATTCTAAGTATGTTATATTATTTTGTAATGTATAATTAGTGACTGAGTTAAGTATGTCGAAGCTGGTGAAGTTTAACTGTTGACTGCTTTACTGCCGTGTAGCTGGTCAAATTCTCCTTGGGGATTAATAAAGTCTCATTTTAACACAAAATTATACAAAATAATGAATTTGTTGAATCTATTTTACATTTTTATTTGAGGTCACTTAAGTGATCAAATACCTTAATTGGAGTAAAAAGTGCAATATAGACTATCCCTCTGAAATCTAGTGAAGTAGAAGTATAAATAGCCGTAAAGTAAAAATACTACTTAAAAGTTGTAAGTGAAGAACTTGCGGATATTAGTGACATTCCAGGACTGTTACCAAACAGTTAAAGTATGTGAATAAAAGCTTCTTCAGATGTGTTTATTTGTGGCCCATTCTCCCTCTGACCCTTCTTCCTGATATCGCTCCATTACACTCCATTGCCACTCTCCACCTGTCCACTAGATGCCCTCGGACTCTCTCCCCCCCCCCACATCCTCCTGCTCACCTGTGTCTCATTTCCTGCTCATTTGTCATGTTGCTTCATGCCCCCTTTTAGCCACCTGCACCTGTAAATCTGCAACCCTGAGCCCAGTAACTGATCCCTGACCTGTTGCCTGCTCAGGATTCTCAGTTACTTTTGTTTGGACTTGCTTCCCCTGCCAGTAAGCTTTTTGTAAATTCACTTACTCAATAAATCACTGAAACTACATTTTCGGCATTTGCATTTTTCACCTTGTTTTGGAACCTCCATCACCATCAGTGCTGGAAAGCAGTACATTTAAAGCTCTTGAGTGTTTCCATGTTATGGTAATTTAATCTTCTTCTAACCCACACTTCAGATGTGTATAATGCTATTTTTTAATCACCTACATTTATATGGCATTTGCTTTTCAGATGAACATATTAAATAAACATTTTTGATATGCTTATAAAATTGATTGTTAAAGATTTTTTTGGCATGGGATCCCTTACAAATAAGCAGAGTATTGGTTAGTTGAATGCAGTGCAGCAAATAACTCTCACATACACAGATGCATGCATTATCCAACATTTCACACACTACAGCAAAGATCAGAGAAAACTTGTCATCGTCTGGAATAAATAATTTATTTGGTATATTATTTTGAAACAGCTTATTCTACAGATTATACTGATAAATCCCGTATGGATCAAAGTGCATATGAAAGCGTCCCTGAAGCTGCCCTCCATTCTTCAAAATGACTGTAAAAACATTCAGTGAGTTTAGCAAAGTATATTTCACATGTTAATCATTTTTTTTAACAGCAGTAATGATAACCTTTGACTTGTAATTAAGAGGAAGGTTTGGATTTGGAGCATTTTGAAACATATGCTGTGTTATGCAGTGAGGGGTTGAACAGTCACAGTGTTGAGTCTGGTCCTGAGAACTTAAAGAGCTAGACTCTTTGACAAATGGGAAACTTTACACAAGAAAAAAAAGCTTTGGATAGTGTTTAAGGTTTAGTGTGTTGTTTCTTTGATGTGATACATTTTTCATGGACTGAAATAAATACAAACCGGATATAACAATTATCACATATATGTGCATGCATAGGTTCACACAGTTCACTAAACTATTACAAATAATCAATGCCTGAGAACCAAAGAGGTGTGGTGTTGCTGCAACGATTAGTCAATCGACAGAAAATATTTTTGCCAATTTATGGATTTTAGGAAAGTGATTAACATTAACGTTAACATTAAAACACGGTGTGACAGATTTGATCAACCAAAAATGGATTAATTGCTATTTGCAGGCTGAGAGGGATGGACCATGTCACAGCCGCCTTACCACAGCATGGACTAAGCTGAGTAATAAAGAGAAGAACATACTTAGTTTCTGAGTTACGTTGCTTCCATGCTTAAATAAAATGTGTTTTTCCCACTGCTTGTGTTAAAGGATGCATATGAACAAGGGTTAATTGGTTCCTCCGTCATCTCTTTTCTCTGTTATCCTAAAATAAGAAACATAACAGAACAGAGCAGCAGTAAGTCCAATTATTTTTCAAACATGTTAACAGCCCATACCATAGATCAAAAAACAAATCACCCATTGCAGACAACATACAAATATCTACATTTTAAGCTACATACAATCATGACTTGAATTTTGTGAAATGTCATAATGGGAGAAAGTCACCTGCTGGGTTGCTTCGTAGTAGCTTGTCTCCTCCAGCAGTTCCTCTATGATCCCCTAAAAATAAACATTTGTACAGGAAATCACGTTACTGGCAGACAGACATTCAATATGGTTGTGAAGCGGAAATTAAATGTTTTTATTCCAACATGTAACAAAAATATGTATTCATTATTTTTTAAATATGGAACAGTTCAACGTTTTCGGAAATCTTGGTCACTTTCTTGACGAGCATGTTAAGGAGATTGATACCACTCTCTGGATGTTAACTATAGTTTAGCATTAGAACTGGAATCTGAGGAAAGCCGGCTGTCCTGGCTCTGTCCAAAAGTAACATTGTGAATTCTGAATCTAATGCCACTAATCCACACTTTGATATCATGTTTGTGTAATATGTATTAAAACAGCAGTGTAAAAATGACGTGGAGGGGTTTCACGGGGTGATGGGCTGGAACTATTTCTTGAATGGCCGCATTTGATATCCCTGCCTTCAGTCTAAGACAATTGCTCCTGGATGTAGCTTAGTATTTAATATAAATAAATGTTAAGTGGTATCAATAACTCCAAAAAGTTTTACTGACAAGGTTTTTTTATAGATATGAGTGTTTTTTCAGAATAACACAGATTGCCTTCTCAGAAAAACAGACCTGCATCTGCTGATAGGTGACTCCGTCTTTAAGATTCCCATCATCTGTCAGAAGCAGAGAGGAAAGCAGATTGGCATCACAATTTAAACAAGAAATGTCCTCAGGGGCACTACTTTGAACTTTCATAAGGTTTGCTTACCAACCAGATTTACTAGAAGTAGTTGAAATTGCCAAAACGCACCAAACATATTCTCATTTGAGCTTAAGGGTAAGAGTAGATCTGTCAAAGAAGCTGCAGTGTTGTTCTAGCTGTGGACATTTTAAATATCACTGTACCTGAGCTGTCAGCATTAGCCTCTCCTGAGAAGTGGTGGAGCAGAGGCCACCAGTCTGAAGAGGCTGAGCCTAACTCCATCAGCTCTGGAGAGGCCTGGAGGAGCTGCAGGGAAACGGGAAGGACATCCTCATTTTAATTAGGGGGGCGGCAAAACTCTCCGGAAATAAAACATAAAATAATGTACCTCATGTACACATTAACACCTTTCTCTAATAATAAACATGGATAATACATTACATCAGTTAGATCTGTGGCCTGACTGTCAAGACACAAATAATAAATAAATCACGTGCTAAGTTGCAGCAAGTCTGAGTTGAGGTTTACATATAAATAACATTGTTGACATACCCATGTTGGGTAAGTTGACAAACCTTGCTGAGCTGCACTTTCAGGTTGTATGGATCACTCCCAAATTGGAACAGAGACTTTTTAAATCTTTCAATGACACGTCGTTTGATGTTGCGGTGCGAAGCTGGTGGAAGCTGTAGATTTAAAAAAAAAAAAAAAAAAAAAAAGGGAATACATTTAAATCGTAATTTCATATCTACATTTAAGTACTATTTTTCATAGAAAAAACAGCTGGTTTTGGCGCTTGATGGCCATGTGGTTTTAAGTTTGTGATGCATTTGTAATGGAAAAAATAAGCGAAACAGTCAATACATTTGGACTGGTGAGATATGTTTGCAGCGTTAAACTGAACATTGATACGATCTAACAACAAATCTTATGTTACTGTACCTGAGTGATGTAAATAATTTTGTGCAGCTGCACGAGGAGCCTCTGGATGGGATCATCAATCTGCCGGACTTTCTTCTGGGAAACACAGATCCCTGCTAACACTGAGGCAAGAGCAAAACCACAGACAAACAGTGGGACTCAGGCTAAATACACAGGAAGTAAACACACTATTTTTGAACTTTTAGAACGTCTGCTCTTAAAGTTATTTTGTGTAGAGCTTTCACATTCGGTTGAATATGCACCTGGTCTTGGTTTAATGTTGGCAGCAGCAGAATCCCCACTGAGATGAGATGAGAGGAGAATTTAAAGGGAAAAAAGTCAGATACGATTAAACATTTTTTTTTCAACAAACATCGGCTACATGAACAAATACGTTTTTCACATGACTAAATATTGATACTGTGCCTGAATTCGAAACAATACACAGTTCTCACTGACCACACAGAAATGGGTACTTTTTGATTTTATACTTACCTAGACTGATTTCGGTCAGGCGTAACACAGGCACTGGAAGTTAGTCCTTTGATCAAAACAAAACAAATTAAAAACAAATTACGAAATGTTACCCAACCTCATGAAGAATATGATGGGCACTAACCGTAGTGTTTTCCTTTAGTGATGTTGCATTGCTCATCATCTCCATCTGAGGCCTCATCTAAAACACACGTCATTATTTTATTTTAAGCCAAATCTTTCCTAGTCTGTTTTTAAATGATGTGCAGTATGAGACAGTTACCTTGCTCACTGTGGTTTGAACTACCGGCCCCAGAAGACCGTGGAGTTGGATATTCAATATTTATTAGGCATTTTTCCTGCAAAGATTGAAACATGTATAAATCGAAAAGAAAATACAAAAAAATTACAGTTTTTTTACAACTTTTGTTTTCCAAATCCTATCTACCTGAGACGGGTTTGAGTGACAGCAGTTTGTCTTGCTTTTGTGCCTCTCCAGGAAGTACTTCTGCGCTCGTTTCCTGTCTCTCTCTGCTCTTCTTTCCAGTGCATTCTGGGAAGTGTAGAGGCCGTCCATCAGCCTCATCATGAGGTCGGAGATCCTCGAGGTGACGGCCACAATGTCGGGCCGCCGGTCTGGATCTGGACTCAAGATCCTGAAAGGAAGACCCCTAAAGTATGTTGGAGACTGACTGATTTTAAATTACTTACTAATATATAACAATAAAAACACAAAATAATGATGGGATGAAATGTGCGTCATAGAAAACTTTCCAAAATGTAGTATTTTCCAAATGTTTAAAAATAATTATTTCTCTTTAAGTCTCACCATCTGATCATATCTGTGACTCTCTCTGAGAAAGCTCCTTCTTCAATTGGCTCGTAGACGGCCCCTACAATCTAAAAGAAGCAAAGAACAATAAATAGAGGTGTGTGTGTGTGTGTGTGTGTGTGTGTGTGTGTGTGTGTGTGTGTGTGTGTGTGTGTGTGTGTGTGTGTGTGTGTGTGTGTGTGTGTGTGTGTGTGTGTGTGTGTGTGTGTGTGTGTGTGTGTGTGTGTGTGTGTGTGTGTGTGTGTGTGTGTGTGTGTGTGTGTGTGTGTGTGTGTGTGTGTGTGTGTGTGTGTGTGTGTGTGTGTGTGGTTACCTTGCTGGCCAGTGACAGCATGTTAGTGCTGTAGAACGGAGGCTGTAAAGTGGCCATCTGGTAGAGGATGCAGCCCAAAGCCCAGACGTCTGCTTTCTCTCCATATGGCTCATTCTTCACCACCTCTGGACTAACACATAACATGTATACATCACTTACATGGACACACACACAGCTGTTGTCCTGACCATAAACACACTTGAGCTGCTGTATCTGTTGTTTCTCTAAGTTGCTAACAGGCTGTATAAACAGCTCTGCTATACTTCCTTATAGGGTATGTTCACCCACAGAGGATTTTTCAAATGTTCTTCTTATCTTACAAGACATTTTTATTTTTGCATGTTTGAGATATTTGGTGGCCCAATACGAATAACAACAACTAATACATTTATGATGCTCGAGAAAACATATATTACACCATGTTCAACAGATTTTATTCTAGAGTTCATTGAGAAGTCTTTACAGTAGCTAGCAGTAGCCTGATGCTCAGAATGAATTTCCTCACCAGGAGTAAAGGATGGTGCCGACCACCGAAGTCAGCTTGCTGTTCTCCAGTTTCTGCTTGGCGAGGCCAAAGTCAGCTAAAAGTAGAAGAAAGACTTAGGTTAAAAGCGTATCAGAAAAGAAAGGGAGAGTAATAAACTGGTGAAACTCACTGATGGTGACTTTGTCCTTCTCCCCCAGCATGATGTTGTTAGGCGAGAGGTCGCGGTGGACTATTCTCTTTTCCATGTGCAGGTACCTCAGTGCCAGACACATCTGAACGAACATAGAGAAGATATATTGATTATTAATTTAATTATTAGCAGTTGAAAGCACGAGTTAAAAGGTTAGTTTTTAGGTCTTACATTATTTAAATCTTATGATGAACATCTTCATATATGTCATGTAAAAGTTTTTTTTGTAATCGTTTATTTAGCAGGGACATTCCACATCAATGAACACTTAAAACAATCAAATGTGTCAAGCGTAAATATGCCAGATTTAGCTTTAAGCTCATTTCCATCCGCAGTCCCTCACATAAAAACATTTAAGAAAATGACATTTTACAAAAATAGCATAAACAAATACATGATATGCAAAAAGAGCAAGAGCAGCATACACAAGTATTTATCACATGGTAATACAATCTAGCAGCAGTGACATATAAAGTGCAAGAGAAGATAAATGTGCTACATAAAGTGCAAGAGGAGATGCCCCTGTGTTGAAGTGCATTTAGCGGTGATTACACGTCTGGTCGTTTCTCATCCATTCTTTGAGTTGACCTTTGAAGCTATTGAGAGTGGGACAATCCGTATGTCAGTTGGGAGGCTATTCCACAATGAGCTGCCTTTAATGGAGAGGACATGTTGTCCAAAAGTGGTCCGTCGACGGTGGACTTCACAGTCTCCTCTGGTTTCTGAGCTAGTGCAGTGTCCAGTGTGTTTTTTGTGGATGAATTCCCCTATGTAAACATTTATAAATAAAGCACATACTTTTAAAAGACTTAAATGGTCAAAACTCAAGAAATTGCGTTTTTCAAGGATGGTACAGTGGTATGAATTTGGCTTTCTGTCAAACACCTTGATAGCTCTCTTGTACAGCTGTTCTATTGGTTTCAGGTTTGTGGCACAAGCAAACCACCAGTTTGTAAAACAGTATTCAATATGTTGTGTTTTTTTAATACTCAACCAGGTGAAGATTTCCCAAAAAAGGAGAACTGTTACCTGTATGAAAACATTCCAAAGTCTGTCTTCTGTGAATTTCTGCTGCTTCTCCTTCAGAGAGTTGAAATGTTCAGCCAGTGGCACTCCCTCGATCAGCTCCATCACAATGTACAGCCTGTCGCCTAAAACAAATGTTATTTAGGCTTTGAACTTTTGTTGTGTTCATTTCTTTTAAAAGCTTTCAGCTAAAATGATCCTTACCTTCCAAAAATGTCTTGTAATATTTAACAACGTTTGGGTGTATCATCTAAAGAAGGAGAATCAAAGAATACATAAATACACAAACCACGGCTGTCCTTGGCTGAAAGATAGTGTGTCAGTCACTACATTCATTTGCCTGTTCTTTGACGATCGTGAGCTCAGAGATTATATTCTCCACGTTATTGTCTCTCGACTTCTTGTCTTTGCCAAACACCGGGTTATGGAGGTTCACTTCTTTCAGAGCAAGGAGGTTCTGGCCACTCTGCTTTCCGACCTGTCATAGAGTATAAGTATTGTTTTATTGGAGCCAAAGAAACTTGATATGAATCACCTAAACTCTTGTATTGTGTCACAAAGAAACGTAATTGTCCAAGGATGTTAGTTGTACCTTAAAGACGCTTCCAAAGGCGCCGGTGCCCAGATGGTCCAGTATGGAGTAACCGTTGATGACTTTAAGGGGAGGTCGGTTCTGGTCCACAGTCTCTATGCTCTCTTTTAGACTGTCCACTTCCTCTTCCTGTATCACGTATACACAGAACTCCATCCATTTGCAAGGTAAATAATCCTCCTTGTCAAACTTTATAGTTTTATTCATGTCTAATCACAGTATTATTTTTATTTGAAAGCCAGAAATTGCAACATAAACAGTGGAATTCATTTAGAAGCTGTTCTCTTACAGTGTACAGTGAAACTTTGGTTTGCAGCCCCTCGTAGGCCGCGAGGTCCCGCACATAATGTCCAACATCAATAAACAACTCGAAGAGGTCTGTGGGAAAGAGTCTGAAATGGATAAGAGATTACATAACAGCACTGGGGAACATGTGAAGAGAATGCTTCCAAAACAAATTTCCCAAAATAGCTACATTTGGAAGATTAATGTCTGAAATGAACCCAAGGCAATACATGTTCTTTTTTCCTTAATGATATAACATCACCTCTTAAACAGATGTCGGTTTCTTTCCACACTAAAGAGAAACCGGAGGGTCCGAAATGCATAGCACTGTCAAAATGCAAACAAATGTACAGATGTGTTAATTTAAATCAAGTTTTATTTATTATTTATTTAATAAAAACACTTTACTACGATCACAATAAAAGACAATAATTTACAACAAAAATATAAAAAACAAAAACACAGGGAATAGTCAGGTGTCGTGCTCCACTCTGACTAGAAGGCCAGAGAGAAGAAGTGTGTCTTCTTCAGTGAGGATTTAAAAACGCCTAGGGTCTGGGCCGACCTCACATGGAGGGGCAGACTGTTCCAGAGCCTGGGGCCAGCTGCTGCGAAGGCTCGGTCCCCTCGGGTTTTAAGAGGTTACATGATCTACATCCACAATATTATGTAATTTAATTCCTACATCAAGCCAAATACCTGTAAAGATGTGCGCTTCGGTCTTTGGTTTTGTGGTAAAATTAACTTTACGATTATATAGACCCCATTTTCCTAAGAAAAGAATGTCACGTTTAGTTGACACAATATTTAAAACTTTGTGATTTGATATGATGGTGAACATATTCACTCCAATCCTCTGAACTGTAGTGCTCTCTGTGTATGTTTCCATACCTGCACAATGTGGTGAGCAGATGTGTCATCCAGACTCAGCTCAGTCAGAACCGTACAGCAGGCTGGAAAGGGATTACAGAGGATATGGAAAAGCCTCATTTAAGAACCCTTGAATGCAATCCAATAGTCTTGGAAAATATTACGAACATTATGACATGACCATTAATAACTGACTCCCAAAACCACAGGAAGAGACACACTTGGACCAGTTGCCTTTTAGATTGTAACATTTAAAGTGTATCTTGTATTGGGAGAGACATAACAACATGTTTGTGTTTAACCAAACTTGTTTTATTTCATAGTCTTGTCTGTAGACATTCAGAAACAGCTCCAGCAATTTCCTCTAAATCATAGATAAAGTAAATCAATCCTCAGTGGTGTGTAATTTCAATTCAGGAAAAGGCTGTTGACATTCTGAGCAACCGATAAAACTCCTCGGGGAGAAGGATCTACTCGCAGAGGCAAGGACATGGGCCTTTTTAACCGTACTAAATTATTTACAGGACAGAGTCTTACTGGGTGATTTGTAAATCTCAAGAAACCCTAGATTAAACACTTTATGTGCAGTGTGTGTAATAACGTGTCTTGTCCCTGACCTGACTGCAGGGCCATGGTGTTGTCCTCGTCCTCCTGAGGGCTCAGCTCCTCTCTGATGTGCTCTCTGTGGATTCGGCCGGCTGCGTTGGCGCTGGAGAGCGTCTCAATGGACGAGCGGTCACAGATGTACTGCCTGTCACTGGGAGAGTCATTTTATATTACACAATACCAATTCACGTAAATTAAAGCACTTTTATCTAATTTGTTTTAGTACGCTTTTTAATGGCAATGTTCTGTACTCAGTTGTAGGTGAACCCTCCATCATACTGTAGGGTTAGGGTTAGGAATAATTGGAGGTAAAACTTGGGAAGAAAAGACAGAAAGGCTCGTTAAATTTGAGGCAGTTTAAACCTGAACCTTATAAGAATACTCTCGGGTATTGCAGGAATTTAGAAGCGTACTTCCATAAAGTTGTAAAACTCGTATGAAATATATTTCATAGAATGGTCATTTTATAAAAAATATATAAATCAATAAATAAGGCTGCAGATGCTGCAAAGACACTTGATCCCACAACTCCCATTATGCGACAAACAAACCCCTGTTGTTGATGTCTCTGCATACTCTAGATGTAATGCAGGCTTTCTGCTATAAAATGGAAGTCTCAAAAGCTGACAAATGAACCATTTTAATAAAAGATGCTATCGAGTTTCATTATGGGAAATGTAGGATCTGTTGTATTTGGAGCTTGACTTTTACCAGTCAAGGCATTATCCTGGCCTCTGTTGGTCTGATTTGAATCATTCTTTTTGGTATTGTCTGTGAGTCCCCCAGCTTAATGAAACAACTATACTGAAGTGAAGGTGGGACATCTTAAGATCACAGCATCACTTTAACATGGACTTTTGAATTGAATTCCTATCATTATCAAAAATGTTTGAATTGCTCAGTCTCACAAACCTGTGGAGCAGCCGGAGAAGCTGCTGCACCCCGCCCCAGCTCCGGATCTCCGCCCTGGTGTCGGGGTCCTCACAGAGCTGGACCAGGACCCAGGCCACGCTCCACAGCAGCTTCAGGTGCTGAGCGTTCAGCAGGCTCAACAGCACCGGCAGACCCTCCAGCCCCCTCAGCTGCTCCCTCACCTGCCACACCGGAGACAGGAGCCTCAGCAGCTCCGCACCCATTCTGGAGGAAACATCAGGTTCACTCTAATCTTTCTTGTTTCTTTGTATTCAAAGGTAGATTCTTGAAATAGCTTTCTAGCTGCACCACACTTGTATAAATAAAGAATTGATTGTTATTTAGTATAAAGGGTCATTTGTTCTATCCCAAGCGATGTGTCTCAGTGCACTTGCAGGTGACACAACATGGGAACAGGGATGAACAAAAATGCAGACACTTGATTTGTTTGGCTAGTTTTTTTGTACGTTATAAACATAAATAAAGTATGTTTCCCACTACTTTCAAATACATCAACCAACATTTCTTACCTCTTTGAAAGCAGGTCATATTCTTGCAGTATTAGAAGTAGGTTCTCGACAATGGTTAGCTCGCCAATCTTCTCCTTGCATTCTGGGCTGCAGAAAACAAAGGCTTATCACAGATGAAATCAAAAGTGTATTTACAACGTTAAAGAAAGTATTTGCCAACCTCTCAGCCAAAGTGGTGAGTGCCAGCAGGGCCCCCAGCAGCACACTGCTATCTGTTGTTGAGAGGAGCTTCACCAAGGTCTATGAATGGTTGATTGAAGTAAATAATTAACTCTTTCTCCACAAAGTACATTACATGTAGAGGAATACGAGATAAGAAACTGAGGGCAGAGACACCCACAGACCATCATACTACAAGAAAAGGATATCCTAATATGGTCACACATCTCACAAAGAATGTGCAACATAGCACTTCCACTCTATGAATGTTTTTTTGATTAATTTGAAAACTGAGAGTAAATATTTGCATATATTTCGAACCTAAAATATGCCTACTATCATCCACATATGATATTGTTTCTAAATTTCCCATTTTCAACCGTTGGTGGTCTGCAATAAGAAGGTCATAATGTGTATAAATTGGAAAATGTTCATTCTCTGGGGAGCTGGGATTTCCATGGCAATGTGTGCATTAAATATAAGCCTTGTTTGTATAATGACATGCCACATGTTGGTGCTAGAGAAAATGAGATGAGAAAAACAGCCAAGACTAGTGCTGGATGGACATGCTGGCCAACATTGTCAACCTTTAGCCCTAGTGCTGAATAAAACAATATTTAATGGATTATTAAAACTAAATTCTAAACTAGCACCAATACATTCAATATACAACATATATTGAGTTACAAGCACCACCAGGAATAACTTCCTTTATGGCATAATGTTTATCCCAGACATAAATATGATATAAAACAGATAACCTTATCTCTACTTATCACTCACCCTGTGAGCGCCGCTATGGATAACCCAGACCCTTTGATCTTCAACGGCAGACAGCTTCTGAAACATGTCTGCAGGGAAATCAGCAAAGGCAGCATTACTGAGGCTCATATTATCAGTTTTTTGATATTTAGTTTTATTGATTACTCACAGGTCATTGTGACCAGCTTCTGCACAGCAAACGCCTGTTCACCACACGATATGTACATGACAGTGACATGCTCCATATACTGAAAGAGAGAAATGGGGATGTCATGAGATATGTAAGGATAAATCAGAAAACACAGCTTGCTTAGGCATGTGAAGAACATCTTGAAGGGCATTTACCCTGGCAAGTAAATTGATGCCTTGGAGCTGATGGAGGATTTTCTAAAAGAAAGCAGTTATAAGAGACAGTTTCTTCTTATACAGATGAAGTCTTCGTACAGTTCAAGATGAAATATGAAAGTTTGTTTACCTGATGGTGAGGATCTCTAATCATAATCGTAGACAGATCAGAACTCTGAGGACAGACTCAGGCAGAGCATGGTCAATCCAGTCACTGAAGAAGGAGAAAACATTGTCACTTAGCTTAACATAATAAAAAAAAAAAAAGCATGCAGTAAATCAAATACACTTTACCTGCAGAGTCTGTTCTTCACCAAAGACGTTAGGATTTCAGAGAAGAGTTTCTGCAATGGGTGGCTGCTGAAACATCTTTGGTCTCTGTATGTGATGCTGGAAAATTAACGTAAATATAATAAGATCCACAGTGGGACTCTGATTCCTCAAATCAATATTATATTGAATGTAAAGCTACCAAAAACATAATTCAAGAACTTCTGTAGTTTTATTGTTCAAAACAAGTGAATTTAACTTTAAAATTCAAAATGAATTGGTAAAAAAATACGATAAGAATTAATTTGTTGTAGCAGACAGTAATAGATATAGAAGTGATAATGAGAGGTATATAAAACAAAAAAAAGAACAAAATAGTAAAATATATATATATATAGTAATGAGGAATTCTTTAAGACAATTCCCTAAGCATAAAAACCTGAATTTGTCCAGTTCAGATGCTTCGCTGGAGATGTCACTCTCACTCCTCTGTCTGCTGCTATCTTTTGGAGCATGCAGGCGTGGAGATCTGCTGACTCCACTGCTGCGTGCTTTACTGTGACTCAGCACGGCCACCTGCAACACAGGGAGTCTCATACTACAATATATACACAGACCAGGAGAAATATGAGATGGTTTGTAATGTTATCGAAAGGTCTAGGCACTCAGCCATGGCGTGGCCTCATGTGTTGTTGTTCACCTCTTGCCTGGGAATACCTTTGGCGAGCAGGGACTGGAGTCTCCTGAGATCATTGGACGCCCTAGAAAACAGGCTTCATCAGGCGAATTGGTTTAGTCATATGAGGGGTTATTTTTGAATGACATTACAGACTTTAAAATGAGTGTGAGGAGGAGATGAAGTGGCTTACTTTCTCTGTAATTCTCTGGATTTCAGGAGCGATTTTTCTCCTTGTCTCAATTTTTTAACTGGATTGGACATTTTTAACGTCCCACTTTGTTTCCATGAGTAACCTATGGTTTAACTTCAGACATTTTTGGGACATATTGACATTGAGACATAAATGGAATTTAATAAAGGAGATACATTTATGCTACCTTCTACTTCACTGTATTTCGTACGCAAATATTTCACACAATCAAGTACCGGTAACAATATTTGTATTAGCATACAGCCAGCGTACAGAGATGCAGTCATTGACAAAGATGGTCTCAGATCTCAGGCTTCTTCAACATAGCTAATTGAAGATGTATAAAGAAAAATACTTTAAACTGAAAACTATTTATCATCTTTAGTTACTTTGCAGAGTTAGAATATTTATACAAAATGTAAATAAACCATTGCCTTCTGATATACTGTGTTAAAATACAGTCATTAGAATTAGCTCCTCCTTTACCAGCTGCACTATTAAATTGATGAATGCATCAATCCAGTGTTATCAGAATCTGGTTTTGGGGTTTAGGTGTTCACAAACAAAGAATTTGCAATAAAATAAAATAGAATACACACAATTAAAATTAAATAAATATTTAAGAAAATACTGTCAACACATTTCAAATTATAATATAAAGAACATCTTTAGCATAACTAATCATTATTCTGAAATAAGCTACATAATGAGTAGCCTACTTTTACTATTGGTATTTGATTATGCTAAAATTTGAGGAGGCTACTTTTGGATTTTGAGTTCAGATATCCTACTTGTAGTCTACACTGTAGCATAGTATTGCCACTTTACTTCAGAAAAGCTCTGAGTAGCCTGGGCCTACTTGTTTCACCACTGCTAGCTGCTGTGACAGGAAGGCTAGCTAGTTGTTTGGATGATGTTGGGCTAAAGGAAGTGTTGGACTGAGCTGTCCTTTTAGGCAGTTAAAAAAGGCAAACGTCTCTTACCCCTCCTCCAGCATCGCAAACTAGAAGCATACAGCTATGAACTGCTAAATACAAACTGTGTTATACTATCCTAAATCGAGGATATTAGCTTCATAGTTTTTTTAATCCTTGAAACGCCAGAAGCCCTTGACATTAGCGTTTCTAACCAATCCAGGTAAGCAATAGTAGACAGTCCTGGTTACCATGGATACAACAGACGCTATTCGCATTCCGTCACCACGGCATTTAACACCGGAAGGTCGTTAACACCTTTAATTTTCAACATAAATACTATAAATGTATTTTTTGCAGACTCAAATTCATAACAATACCAACAAAATACAAAAAATACCGTTAAGCAGTACCCTACAGGGAACTCTTAAAAATAATATCAAATGTTTTTGTTTCTTAGTATAATGTTTTATTATTAGAGTTTCTTAATACCCATTCTATTTGATTTATTTATCAATATTTAATTGTTTCAATACATGTTTTTATCCTTTTAATATTCTCTGTACCATATGTTGGAACATGTCACCAATGTTTGCATATTTTAATGTTTAAAAAAAAAAAGTTTATACAAATTCCTCACACACAAACTTGTGTTTCACCCATAGACTATAGGTTTCAACAAAAATATTTTAAATCAACTGCTTCTAATAAGGTAAACTTATCAATCCATCAGCAACAAGTTATTGACTCATACTACACTGGATGCTACGTTGACAAATCAGCCCCTATGCCTTTTATTTAATGATAAATAAAGTAAACTGTTTGATTGATAAAGGCTAATGGTGGAGGAGGATCGGGAGGTGTAATTAGTTTAACATGTTTAAAAATGGAACCAAATATTTTTGGTTTGTGTTCGCGAGAACACGTCAAGACTCAAAGGAACTACAAGCTATCGCGATACTGGCGTGTTCCTCCCTTTGTGATTCACGTACAATTTACGTCAACCTTTTGGCGTAGGTTGGTTGAACACGTTTGGCGATGCGTTCCTCAC